>NC_136268.1:66050203-66246200 GCF_964187855.1 Myxine glutinosa | reverse complement strand
TCTCCTCCTCCCCCCCCTCTCCCCTCTCCTCCTCCCATATACATGTTCTTTTCATCATATTGTTACAGACGTGGCTTAGATGTTATTCACCGAGCGGTTTTGGGATGACCACGTCTGCACAAGATTATACTCGATATTATACCCGAACGTTGACTAATCGCGCTGCGCTAGGTCAATAAAGGCAATAAAGGAAAAGGACACACGGCTGGGTTTCAAATGACACGACACCCAGGGTTCAGTTCTCAAGACCTCCGGAGGAGATTATATTCGTTCGGAAGGTCAGATTACAGGGACGAGAGGGACAGCAAAGGAAGATAGGCACTTAGACACAACCTTATATTAACCCCAACAGACGACAGGTAAACGGGACAAGGCTGACTCACACGGGGGTTGATGGCAGGATAGCGGTTGTCGATGGCTCCAGGTGCACCTGGGCTCAGGGCAGGATCGACCCGGTCCGGTCCAGAGATGCGGAAGGTTGCACAGCGCTCGAGGTGGCGTCTTTTCGTCTCAAGCTGGGGGCGCATCTCACGTCACGTCCGCTACGTGGCCGCGTATATCCGGCGGGGAGTTACACGCCCTCGGCTCGTTAGCTCCGCCTCGTGGAATCGGCACGTTGCTTCTCATTGGGTGCGTGCGGGGGGGTTACCGGCTCCGCCCTTGACGAGGAGCTGACAAGGAGCCCCTTCGTGGTAACCCCGTGGAGCGCATGGTCCGGAGCGTCGTTGTTGTTGTAATTGTTGTTGTAGTTGTAGTTGTAGTTGTTGTTGTTGTTGTTGTTGTTGTTTGGGGAAGAAGATGGAAGGAGGTATGGGAAAGGTCCTAAACTCACTACTGGTGCCATATAATCACATTCTGGTGCAACGAAGAGTCATAATTAATGGAAACGAGTCCTTAACTGACATAGACTAAGAATAACTAGCAAGATGTCCGAAAGTTGTCTACGTGTGATGCGGTGGACCTGGGCACGACATTTAATGGGGGAAAAAGGGGAAGGTCGGCTCTACTGATTGTTGTTTACAGACAATGGGACTAGGGAATGGGGGATTGGGGATAGTTGGGGAGTATTGGGGAAATAGGGGAATATTTACAAGCGGATATGGAGGCCAAATTCCATATTCGCAACATTGCACCCTTCTCTACCCTCGGGGCGTCCCGACCCGATAAATTTTTACCTACTTTAGTGTGGCACGCAATGTAGTTCCCTCTACTATTAACTCTACCCTGAGTGCGACAGTTTTACAGATATTCACAAATGAGTAAATATGTCCCCCTGCGACGTTGCACCCTTCTCCTCACAGAAACACACCCACAGGATAACCGAATCCGGAAAGAATCCTCAAACTAAACATACAGCCGGTAGGGAGCATTATTTACACAAGATTACGCTGATTTTTACACTACGATCCAGGACCTGTTTTTGGAGGAACACATGCAGATGTTATGCATAGAGAGAGCACGCATGCTAGCATCGATACACCAACCCACGAGTGCTCTGTGGCCTACGGCCTTTAATAATGTGCAGAGCACCCCTTCCAAGCATCAAGCACCACCCCATCACACAGTGAGCACCATCCGGTGCACCAATAAAGTGTCTATAAATCACCGGTGGTGTCGCAGCCGGCCGATGTTCTGCCGCTGGTCTTGCCTTCGTGTGGTGCACTTGGCCTTCTTGCCTCTTTCAAAAAATAAAGAAAGGCGCCAACCACGTCCATTTCTATATTGTGGCCTTCAGTGGTGTCAACTAAAAGTGGTTCACCTGCATGGCATAGGTGCCACGTTGACCCATAGGTCCATCCACGGGTGGTGCTTGGCCGCAAAAGAGCTGCGGTCCATGGTGGGTGGCCACAAACATTGCGGTCCATATGGTGTATCGATCCAAGCAGCAAGCAGCGAAAGTGCAGGCCCACAACTGCGTAGCCAGCACCTCTCTCTCCTCTCTCTCTACCCCAAAGCCAGATCCTCGGAGGTGGGAGACAAAAGAAAAGACAAGTGAGTAAGGTGGTAAGGGCGCAAAAGTGCACGCAATGTAAGATGATGCACACTGGGGGCACATGGGAACCAGGTGAGACAGGTACGTTTCTATCGTACGCCCCCCCCCCCACCAGGTAACCTACATGGCCCCTCCCTTACCCCTTACTGTATCCACACAACACAACACTACCCATAAACATCTACTTTACAAATCAACAAACATCCCTACTGTCTTCCCCGTTCCTCCCATATACCAAATTCGTCTTCTTTCCCTCCTAACCAATCAAATTTGCCATTTTCAACTCTCATCAAAATTTGCCATTACCAATTCATCATCAGTCCCTCCTAGGGAGGGAGAGATGGAATTACCCCAATGTCTCATCCACGTCGTGATGCGTCTCACAAATCCAACAGCAGTCCTTACTTCCTGCAACAGAACAAAGAAAACACAGGTGTGGAGTCATCATCATCACCACAGGCAAGTGGCTGCGTATGGTGCGACAGGTTCATCAATCCTAACTATTTCCTAAGTGACTTTAACAACTTTACACTACCCCGGGGTCTTTCTCCGGCCAAACCATTGGCCCTCTTACACTATGGGTTCTAAAAACCAATTCCCATTGGCCAAACTGTGGTGCTCTTCAATTTGGGGTCTCACTCCCCCGATTCATCTCCCGGTGCCCTCGTACAATTTCTGGGCTGCGACGTGTACCTCTCCCAGTGGGTCTACCCACCTGCACACCTCCACCACTGTAGTTGCCTCCGAGCTTACCTGTTCCTTACCCTAACCTATCTACCTGGGGAAGGCCCTCTGGCGCTCTCCCCACTCCGTGCCCTCTCTGGCACTGGGCTGCCCGATCCACACCCGGGATCCTCAGGCACCCACTCACAACTACCGGCTCCCAGAGCCCACCTGCGGCCTCACCTGGCCGACATCCTCACAGTGGTGGAGTGCCCAACCAACTACACACACTAACAGGCTACACGCCCAGCCATTTCCACAACACTAATGCACCCATCCACAATACCATTCTGCAACCGCACCACAAATGCCAATATCCAACCACAATTTACCTGCACCCTCTACCTAACACTTACACTACCCGCCCCGGGTACTCGTGAAAGGGGTCCACTCTTCCCCCATCCACACCTTCGCACCATGCACACCACTCCGTACCACTCACTCCAACTCTCTCCACACACCTGTACCTGCACACCTGTGCTCTCACACCTGGTGCCACCTGCACCCTTCTCTCCCCAAGCGCATTTGCGCTGATCCACAACACTCACTACTCATCCACTGCTCCACACACCTGTCCAGTTGCACACCTGTGCAATCACACCTGTTCAATCCTCACACACACGGCATCATCTCAGCTAACTACTCCCTTCTGAAACTTGCGCTTCCCAGTCGTCCCTTTAAACTATTGCGCTCCCACGTCATTATCATCCACACTAATCTACCTGCGTCCCCACTACAGGTATCAGTCACTAACTAAACTTAACGTTACCTAATGTCATCTTCTAGGGCCCTATCCATATAACCTAACCCACCCGGGCTAGTTTTCACTGCCATACACCCCATAAACTATTGCTCCTTTGCCCCACCATGGGAAGGGTGGCAGGGATGCCACTCTTACCCACCGGGCCCATCGCTCACTACCAATTTTGCACATCAAATTTCAACAAATTAAAAATTTGCCAATCACTACCCATCATCTGCCAATCACTACTGCCAATCCTTTGCCAATCATCAAATTTTGTTTTTCTCTAATTTTGGGTCCAAAACACGATCCTCATCACCCGTCTACTCACTACTGCCTCTCGGTGCGCCAATTCCTGTCCAAAGCCCGGCTTCGTAAAGCCAAGCAATGGATGCTGGTTGTTTTGTGCCTGCGGCTGGATGCGTCCGGCATTTGGGGCAGGGACGGGGGCTTACCCGGGCCGAGATCCCACGCACCCCCTCGGCGTGGAGCCATCCAATGTCCCGATCTCGACCTGCCGGCACGTCTCCACAAAACGTGGTCGCCATGACGACCCTTCCTATCCAGCTGCCCGCTCCACCTAGTGGAGCCTGGACGCGGCCGTTCAAAGCGAGGCCCAGCACGCACCGAGGGCCCGCTTCGGCTAAAAGTCGCTCTAACCTCTAACCCGTGTAACGTCGATGCTTCACCTGCATGCTTACACCCCGCAGCCCGTTCCTTGCTCACACATCCAGCCGTGCCCATGCTCCTCGTACCTTTCCTTACACACCCAGGTACACCCATTCCACTCACAGCCTTGGTCACACACCTGACCACCGAACACTTTGGCACACATTCGTTGCTCGCACACCTCACCAATACACCGCTTCGCGCCCCCTCCTCGGTCACCTCCTCTGTGACAATCACAGGTGTGCCCTCATTCGCACACCCAACCACGTGCCTCACCACCAACTCCAGCGTGCATTCCCACTCACGCTCTACCATTCCAGGTGTGCATCCTTCCATCCCAGGTGTACATCCTCGCTCACTTGTCACAACAAACTCACTCTCCTTGTCACTCTCACTACTCTCACCTCCATTCTTGACAGCGCACTCACCCTTACTCTTGACAGCGCACTCTTTCCTCATGCACCTGTCCGTCACACACCTTTCTCGCGCACACTCTCCCGTTACACCCTCTGTAACACTCACCACAGGTGGACACTCTTCCTTACTTCTGACAGCGCACTCTTTCCTCATGCACCTGTCCGTCACACACCTTTCTCGCGCACACTCTTGCGCACACTCTCCCGTCACACCCTCTGTAACACTCACCACAGGTGTGCATTCTTCCTTGCCTTTGACAGCGCACTCTTTCCCCATGCACCTGTCCGTCACACACCTTCCTCGCGCACACTCTCCCGTCACACCCTCTGTAACACTCACCACAGCACGCTTCCATGTGCTCCCTCGCACACGCGCTACGACCGACTCACTCTCGCCAGCACCCTCACTACTCCTTGGCACGCACTTTTTTTTCACACACCCCAGAGTCGGACTTCCTCGCACACCTCCTTTTTCGCACACCAGACCTGTCGCACACTTCACCAGTGGCCTCTCACGAACACCCGGGTCCATCTCGACCCCCAAGCTTCTTAAATCCCCTGGCGCATCATACGCACGACCATATTGGTCACCACTTACACCGGGTCCTCTTCCTCTTCGCTTCTCCTCCATCACCTGCGAATCCCTCATCCGGTTAATGAGCACATCATCACGATCCAGACACAGACTTTGGACCAATTCTTTTATCTCCTCTTTTATCTCTTTCTTATCCCCTCTCCGTCGCTTCTTAATTTCGCTCATCCCTTCTTCCACTTCTTCTAATTTGTGCTTCACCTCTTTTATTCCCCGGTACGTCTCCTCAAGCTCGTCCTCCAAGGCTACCTTGACCGTTTCCATGTGCGTCCTCACCTGCCGGTCCTTCGTCTCCATTACCTCTACCACCTCGTCCAACCTCGTTGTCAGTCCCTCACGTACCATCTGACATTCCCGCTTCGTCGCTATCAAGTCGTCTTTTAGTTCTTTCTGTGTCACTTTTAACCCTCCTAATACCGCAGTGTTCCTTTGAACCTGCTCCGTTAGTCCTTTTTGTCCCTCCGTCAGCTGTTCCACCTCCTGCGTCAGGACCTCTATGCCCCCTTGTAACTTTACAGTCCCCTTTCTCACCTCCTTCTCCATGTGCTCCTTACAGTGCCTCACCTCCTCGCGCACTCCTCCGACCTCCTCACTCACTCCTCTTCTGATCTCCTCTCCCATCACTTGCATCTCCTGCCCAGATGCCACCCTCATCTGCTCCATTTCCTCCCTGTGAGCATCCAGTTTGGTTTCTACCCCCATTCTGACCCCCTCTATCTGCTGCCCCATTTGGTTAACTTCCCTTTCCGCTTGGTCCCTCATGTCCCTCAATTTGCCTTCCATTCTGTTTTCTAACCCCTCTAACCCAGTTTTCACTCCCTCTATCTGATTCTCCTGGGCAGCCATTCTATTTTCTACCCCCTCTAACCCCTTTTGCATCCCTTCCATTTGATTCTCTTGAGCGGCCATTCTGTTTTCTACCCCCATTAACCCATTTCTCACCTCTTTTATCCCATTGTCTAACCCCTCAAAATTTTTGTCTACCTTCTCACCAGTACCCCTCGCTTCGTCCCTCATTACCCCCATTTCGTTTCCCATTTGTCCCATACTGCTTTTCAAACCTCTAATTTGGTCTCCCAATTGCTCACCCATTTGTTCCATAAGGGCCCTCATTTGCAACATAAAAAGGTTCGGATCCAGCAGGGGCGCTGCCACGGTCGCGGGCGCGGTGATCAGCGAGGCGCCATTTTGCGCTCCCGCAATGTCGGGCACAACGACGCTATTTTGTGCGTCTGCTACCCTCGCTGCTTCGCTCTCCTCCTGTCCCTCAATTTGGTCCTGGACCGACCCTGCCTCACTCTCCCCTAGCGGACCCCAGCTGTCTTGGTCTGCCATAGCGCGACTTTCAAAATTCGGGTTTTTATACAACAAAACAAATTTCGGCCGTTATAATTTCGCGCGGGAAACGCGCTCCGAATCGATTCTAATTGTTACAAATTTGGGCCTAATAACGCGCGGAAAACGCGCTCCGAATCGATTCTACTTGTTACAAATTTGGGCCTAATAAATTTAGTCCCGGGTTCGAATTCCACTCCTCGACACCAATTGTTACAGACGTGGCTTAGATGTTATTCACCGAGCGGTTTTGGGATGACCACGTCTGCACAAGATTATACTCGATATTATACCCGAACGTTGACTAATCGCGCTGTGCTAGGTCAATAAAGGCAATAAAGGAAAAGGACACACGGCTGGGTTTCAAATGACACGACACCCAGGGTTCAGTTCTCAAGACCTCCGGAGGAGATTATATTCGTTCGGAAGGTCAGATTACAGGGACGAGAGGGACAGCAAAGGAAGATAGGCACTTAGACACAACCTTATATTAACCCCAACAGACGACAGGTAAACGGGACAAGGCTGACTCACACGGGGGTTGATGGCAGGAAAGCGGTTGTCGATGGCTCCAGGTGCACCTGGGCTCAGGGCAGGATCGACCCGGTCCGGTCCAGAGATGCGGAAGGTTGCACAGCGCTCGAGGTGGCGTCTTTTCGTCTCAAGCTGGGGGCGCATCTCACGTCACGTCCGCTACGTGGCCGCGTATATCCGGCGGGGAGTGACACGCCCTCGGCTCGTTAGCTCCGCCTCGTGGAATCGGCACGTTGCTTCTCATTGGGTGCGTGCGGGGGGGGTTACCGGCTCCGCCCTTGACGAGGAGCTGACAAGGAGCCCCTTCGTGGTAACCCCGTGGAGCGCATGGTCCGGAGCGTCGTTGTTGTTGTAATTGTTGTTGTAGTTGTAGTTGTAGTTGTTGTTGTTGTTGTTGTTTGGGGAAGAAGATGGAAGGAGGTATGGGAAAGGTCCTAAACTCACTACTGGTGCCATATAATCACATTCTGGTGCAACGAAGAGTCATAATTAATGGAAACGAGTCCTTAACTGACATAGACTAAGAATAACTAGCAAGATGTCCGAAAGTTGTCTACGTGTGATGCGGTGGACCTGGGCACGACATTTAATGGGGGAAAAAGGGGAAGGTCGGCTCTACTGATTGTTGTTTACAGACAATGGGACTAGGGAATGGGGGATTGGGGATAGTTGGGGAGTATTGGGGAAATAGGGGAATATTTACAAGCGGATATGGAGGCCAAATTCCATATTCGCAACAATATATTTGTCTTATTCTTATTCAACCCGGGCGAAGCCGGGTACCTCAGCTAGTTTTATATAAATCAAGAGGTGGTTTTGTCACCGTAAAGAAAGTCAACGAGGCCTCACCTCGAATATTGCGTTCAGTTTTGGTCACCACATCTCTGGAACGACTTAGCTGCCATAGAGAGGGTTCAGCACATCGGGGACACACGCGATAGTAGATTGATTTCGGGCCTAGCTATAGACTCCTCTATGAGGAGCGGCTGAAGGAAACAGGGCTTTATATATTACCAGGGAGATGATTACCAGGGGATGTGATAGAGATGTCGAAGATGATGAAGTGTAGAGACAAAATAAGTGCAGAAGAGGTTTTCAGCAGAATAGACACTGAAAGGGCCAGGGCCCCAGTTTCAGAGTTTCAAAGTGAGGAAGAGGAGAGTTAAGAGAGTAATAAGGTTGGGGTCTTTTACTCGGACAGTATTAGATGTATGGATAAGTTTACCTAGAAAGGTAGTGACATCAGAAACAGTAGATAGTTTTAAAGTCGAGTTAGATATTCACGTATAATTAGTGGCAACATGGGGTAGCGTAGATATTGTCACGATTGTGTAGTTTCCTTGTAATTCCTAGTACACCCAGGGTGTGCCGGATTGGCATTTTAAAACGGACATTTACACACAAATTGTGCAATTCTAAAAATATTTGTTCAGTTACAAACGATTTTTTGTGGTTTTGGAACAAACGTCCATTGTGAAATAGAACAAATACCAGAGTCAGATATTTTTATGACAATTCTTGATTTCCAGATAAACTTGTTAAACAGATTTTTATTTTTTTTTCTGGATACTTTGTACTAAGCCCAAGTAGGTGTAGTTGTGTTTTTTTTTCATTACTTCGAACAAGTAGGAATGTTTTTTCATTACTTCGAATGAAATCGAAGAAAATAATTTCCCTTTTCCATGTAATTCATCTTGACGACCTCAAAATCGAGGATTGACTTCACATAGAATGAATACAGGATATTTGTTACTGGGAGTGTCATCCCTGACTGAGATGAGGGCTATGAAAATGCAAGTACATGCCTGAGTATGCAAAATCTTTCATTATCAGATGGGGATCAATCACTTCCTTGTCGAGAAATAAGAATTTTCTTAGGAATGTACTTTGCATCCTGAAATACTTGTTTATGTTCATCGACAACTCATGCATGGGAATGTTTCTGGTCTGAAACCAACAGAAATTTCATTCTGAATTTTCCCAAATGTTTTGATTTTTACTTTTCCATGTTAATTACCCCCTGCCACTGAAGGTGGACGGATGGTTATGTTTTCACCGCTGTTTGGTTGCTTGTTTGTTTGTGAAGAACAAATCTCAAAGAGTTGCGGACAGATACGGACAAAACTTGGTGGAGAGATAGGGCGCGTGTGACAAGGAAGAGTTGATTAAATATTTGTGAAGATCCGAATCCGGATGCTATAATTTTTTTAAAATTAATTTGTAAATGATTCTTCAACATTGCGAGATGGGGCCACAAACGTTATACAGTATAATATGATATTTAAAAAAAGTTGTGACGGATTCGGCCAAAAGTTAATGGACAAGTTGTGTGTGTGACAAGGAGGAATTGATTCAATTTTGGTGAAGATCCGGATCTGGATACCATAATTAAAAAAAAAAAGCGATTCTTCACCATTGATAGATGGTGCCAAAAACTACCGAGTTAATTGCGTTAATTGTGTAATGACAAGACCAATAGATCAATATTGTTCTATGCTTATGTTGCCAACACGACCGTAGCACATGATATGCATGTAGGCCTACTGTACAGGTACCAAATAATGTGTGCACATGATGAGCAGGTATATCACACCCATATTACAGTCCGTGTATTTATATTAAACAAGCGTTACGCCTAGGTCCCCCGTCGGTGAAGTGATGTGAGTTGACAAAGTGGAAGACGCAGGATACATGGAAGAGTCGATAATATTTGCGAGTTGGTTGGAGACACACCCGCACACCAGATTAGAAGTGAGTAGTTGGTGTATTTTTCAAGATATTCCACTCACAAGGTTCAGACATACATGGCGGCGGCCATCTTGGATTTTGACGTGGCGACCCAATTTTCAATAGCGTTCTTCCTTATGCCTAGATACACCCACACACCGGATTAGAAGTTAGTAGTTCATTTATTTTTCAAGATATTCCGCTAACCCACGCACGCAGACACGCACGCACGGACGCACACACGGACGGAGGGGAAAACCATCGTCCCCCTTTCGCTCCGCGGTGCGACGGGAGACAATAAAACGTACTAGTTCAAATATAAATTTCATTAAATGAATTATGTAACGTTGGTAGTCTAATGGGATGCTTCCGAGGTAGCAAAAGTTCCATTTAAGCTGCCTTGTCTGGGTACGATTCCGGACCGGACTATACACTATACAGTGACTGGTGGCTGTCAGAATGGCGCTGTTACCGGATGAAACAACTGCCTCTCAACCCTCGGATGGATATTAACCTCATGGGCGACCCATGTGCTCGCATTAGTTGGTGGACGCTAAAGATTCCGTGATATTTTTTCATGAAGAAGAGGTGAGTTGTCGTCGGCACCCTGAACAAATTACAAATTCCATTCGAAATCACCTTCCAACTCTGGCCTGGCCAACTGGTTCGTGAAAGACTTGGGCCAAAAAACGTTCGCTGGTCGACCCCACAAGGTGGGAATAATTTTTGAGGCCGATAAAGTAATAGTGGTAGTAGTAGTAGTCGTACAAATATTGAAAGTTGATCAAGGTTAATCTTTGATTAATTTACCAATTGATTTTTGTCTTTTTGCACTTGTTTTTTGTACTCTGTCAAAGCGTCTTTGGGCTTCTTGAAAAGCGCTATATAAAATAAATGTATTATTATTATTATTATTATAATCTGTAAAAAATATCGATCATTCGTATTCTTCTTCATTCGTATTCGTACACCAACATTGATCTTCGTATTTCTTTCTATCGGACACAGCACACGGCTGTGGGATGGCATCATTGTTTCATTGCCCGAGGGCATGACTGCGCCGCTGATGCAATGCCCTCTGTCGGTTCAGGCAAGAATTTGGCGATAGTTGTCAACATGTTATGATGCAGCGCCATCTTCTGGCAGGACAAGGCAGGAATATTCGTCCAGGTAAAATAAGCTTTGACTTGGAACAAATTGCAACAGAATTGTTTTTGTTTTTTTACCACAAAGCATTTCTATGTGGTCCCCAGAACACCATACTGAAAGTCCTAAGAAATCTCTGCTGTGGAAAAATGAATAATTTGCAAAAATACAATATGACCACCAAATATCAACAATTTGCCATCTTTTCGCTTGCTCATAGCATATTTAAGTTACGAGTACACCCGCTAACTAAGGGAGGGGCCGAATGGGTCATTCTTATTTGGGGTATATAGATTACAGTCGATCTATGGTCGGGTCTCAAGAACATTGGGTGTGTGTTCATTTATCAAGTTTCTTGTGGAGAGATCGCCAAGTGGTTTAAGCATTCGAACAAGCACTCCATTCAAAACCGTTAAGGAACGGCTGGCCTGGCAAGCGCTAGCTAGCAGCTTGGTAAATGAGCACACCCCGGTCTTCCTCCCTTTCAGTTTCATGTTAAACAGAAGGAGCGAGTTTCAAAAGTTCACCACGAAAAACGCCACGTTAGGGGCAGGAAGGGTCATGCTATTAATCCAACACTTATGGGGTACCGAGAGTACAGTAGATCTTTGCTCAGTTCTGTAAGTAAAACTTACCTCACGCATGTCTGGAGTCCTCAAAATTTCTTAATTTAGAGTTATAAACAGCATTAACGACTGTTTAAAAAGATAATCATAAGTGTTTGTGGTGCATAATATTCATTAATGTTCATTACTTCTGATAGAGGCCATTGCTCACACAAAAACGCCATTATAAGCTATTTATATACGTTGACTCACCGGAAAAACCCTTTGGGGAGGTGGGATATTATTGGTATTAATATTGTTTTGTAATAACATTAATATTATGCTATTATCGTTAGTTTTGTTATTCGAAGCGGCCTTGGAAAAACGCCACGATAAAGCTAACTTAATATGGCTATACACCTCAACACGCAACCCATTGACGGCAATGGTTGGGAAAACCCGCACAGGGGAGAAAACCCCCTTGGAAGGGGGGGGGGGGCAATGAATGCGCTACAACCTTCATTATGTAACCATTGGTCATCCTGTCAAATTTGGCTGATTTGGATAAGTACCGTAACAACAGAATGTATTGGCGTCAAAAATTCATCAGACAGAGAAAAATGGCGTATTTAATATGATTTAAAATTCTACAATTGTGTCCACAAACCCCAGGAGGCATTTGGAATAAAGTACTATAAAACTTGATTGGATGAATAGCTCATTTGCATAAATCTAATATGGCCACCAAATATAAATATCTCGCCATATCTTTGGCTCTCAGGTGACATGACTTGCCTGAGCAACCGAAGCAACACTTGTGTTCTGCTTCGAGATATTTTAGACTGGAAAACATATTTTAGACTGGAAAACATATTTAGACATAAACAACTGCTCAACAAGCTGAAATTATTTTCAATGCATGTACGAGTAATATTGCATGTTACTCCAGATGTTTTTTCCTCTGCACCCAGCAGTGCAAGGTGGGCCATCTTTTTGGCATGAGCACCTCCTTGTATGCTTTGATATATTTCCCTGCAGGCGAATGAGGCAACCCTTGCTGACTCTCTCTGGACAGTGGACAGCCATAACAAGGGAGCAATGACCACCTAGTGGAAATGTCCATTACATCATTGATGGTGGCTCCTACCATGATTGATGGTGGCTCCTACTCCATCACCTACCATAGCTAAGAGGTTCCACGCATGACAGTGTGAGTCAGCTGTATGTTAGATATGTGAAACAGAAATATGGTGCTGTTACAATTGTCACCTGAGAAGAACAGGGGCTTATGCAGGTGTGACAGTGAACTTCACCAGTGATATGGTTATTAAATCCAAGAAGGACGAGTTCTTGACCAATATGACAAACAGCGCTTCATGCATTATCTCAGTGACAAACTAGAGAGCTGGGTGTAGCACATAGAAATGCAAACTATGGTGCAAACTATGGGTGATTGCACATGGTGAATGGAAGATTTCTGCCCATACAGACCGACCAGCCCACAGCCACATCAGAACTACTGGATGCCATCTGCTGCAGTTGTAAACAAGACTGTAATGAATACAAGGAGGTGCTCATGCCAAAATATGGCGTGCCTTGCATTGCTGAGTGCGCAGAATGTGGTGGGACAAGCTGCACCAACTCACTGCTACCAGTATTTACTGATGGCTTTCACCAACTTGACGGACCTACTACTAATTGAGTAGTGTGACAATCTAATAACCACAACATGATCACTACAGCATTCACTGTCATATATATTATACGTTATGTCAAAGGATACAAGGACATCGATTAGAATGTCGAATGTTATTACCTGTATAAGAGTTTATGCCAATATGGATTGTACAGTCTTGCGAGAACAGCATTTTCTTTTGAAACATATGATACAACATAGATGTGTAATACAAGTAAAAGCAATTAGAGTGTTACAAATATCATTTACAAAAAAGTAGAATATTTTTATTTAATAAAAATACGTGTGTGATTGACCATTAAGAGGGAGTAACATGTAAATTTGATTTAAAAAAATATACCAGGAGTACCATGCAATATTAGATGCATTGAAAATAATTTCAGCATGCCTGAGCAGTTGTCCGATGTTTTCCAAAGATATGGCGAGATATTTATATTTGGTGGCCATATTGGTTTATGGAAATGAGCTATTCATCCAATTAGGTTTTAAAGTACTTTATTCCAAATATCTCCTGGGGTTTTTGGACGCAACTGTAGAATTTTAAATCACTTAAATATGCCATCAGAGAGCAAAGATATGGCAAATTATTGATTTTCCACTGCGACTGTGCGAGTCGCAAATTATTGAGCAAAGATATGGCAAATTGGATTTGTGTTCATATTTATATAAATTGTATATTTACCCTGCGCTCACGAAGCGAAAAGCAGGGTTAGGCATTCGGGTGCGCACATACGTGTGGCGTACTTGTCTGCATTTTTGTACACCGCTCCTTTCCGATGGCATCTCCAGGCGCTGCATGACGTCATTGCCAGGCACCGTAGGGGGGCCAGCAATGACGTGCGCTGAACCCGCAATGCCGCGCTGGAGGATACTTATTTATTTGGCATGGTTTTATTGATGGACTTTGAATGTATCTGTACTTGTTAAAATTCATTTTCTCGGCAACCGTTTGTCCGATTGGCACAAATTTTACCATACGAGTGCCTCCGCCTGCATAACTTTTTTATTCATAATTATGATGTCATAGGTCACGCGGTATGGACGCCATCTTGGAAAAACGTTAAACCTCTACATCTCCCGAACCACTCAATGGAAAAATTTGAAACATGGCTCATTGTCAAGTACTCCCCATGGGGAATAAGATGTGTTGATGATGATGTCATCAGTGTCTTCATTATGACTCATAATTCGACAAGTACAATGCTTGATCTGAACAGTATAAACAAAAAATTTCCTCTGCAACTATTAGTTCGATGGACACGAAATTTGGACCATAGGAGCGACTCCTTCTGTAGACTCCATGTGCCAGTTATCACTCGTTCGTGACATAAAAACGAGTTTCGGCCACATACAAGTTTGCTCATCCTAAGAGACGCCATGTGCCAGTTATCACCCGTTTGAAGTGAACAAACGAATTTCGGCCACATATGAGTTTGCATGTCCTGGGAGATGGCATGTGCCAGTTTTCACTCATTCTATGTGCAAAAATGAATTTCCACCACACACAAAATTGCCCTTCTTGGTTTGATGCTATATGCCAGTTATAATTCACTAGTGGGGTAACCTGTGGGAATCCCACGGGCATGGACATGTGTGACATTTCGACATATTGAGTTTGATGCTGCACCTGCACATTCAGTTTTACAAAAAGGTGACTTGCAATTTATCAGATCCACAAATGATGTAATCTACACAATTTATTTACTTCTGATGACATGTGAATGCATGTGCGTGCACATGGGAAATACAATTTGAAATGTGTAATTAAATCTCATGTAAAATGTGGCTCAAATCCTCTCCCTCCTCGCCCCCATTCCTCCCACATCACGCACACTGCAGAGGGGAGTGGGTCACACACACACTCGCACACACACACACACACTCACGCACACACACACACACACACACACACACACACACACACACACACACCTGTAGCTACAAAACGCATTTTCTTTGGGCGGTGTATAATCGCTCTGAACGAAACAGGCATTACCTTGTTTCCTTTGCTTGAGTTGTTCAAAAAGTAATTAATTATCGAAGACGTGTTGATTGAGTCTTAAAATGCACATCCGATCATACCGACATACAGAGCATACAGAGGCCGATAGAGCCCATGACTCTTCTTCATTTTTAAACTTGAATGTATTGATAACTTTTCGCTTTACAAAGTAAAAATAGATTAAATCCAAACGTTATTAATAAATATTGTATTCCACAGTTAGTTTACATTATTATGTACATTTTTGAAGTACTGTATTGTTTAATTCCATGGTTGGAAAAGAGTTGACTCGCTTAAAACAAACTCGGTATATACACCCCAGGGATATGGAAAAATATAATTAGACTTCAGTTCGATCCAGAACTTCCGTATTCAGTCGCTGTATTTTTACTAAGTAATAATATAAATAACGGAGTCCTGGGAACGTTCTCTCCTCTCCTTCCCCTCTGTCATTCTCCTCTATCATTCCCCTCTCTCCTTCCCCGTGCCCACATAACAGTCGACACATTAAAAACGGCTGTTGGAATACATGTCGCTGATTTTCTCAAATTTAGCTGAAACTGAGACTTGAACCATCCCAGCGACTGTGATGGTGAATTAGTCGAGATAAAGCCATGAGGGAGACTCAATGAATGGCCTTTATGTTACAGGCCTTGGAAAATGCATTTTGTTCTATAAATGGTAACTTTCATCGAATTTTATTCCCGTTTTTTTCAACCGAGTCTAAAACCATGTTAGTGACTGTGAAAAATGAAATGAGATATCGAATTAGAGTTGAAATAAAACTGTGAGAGAGAGTAAGACACCGCTGGCCTAACAAAAGAGGCCTCAAAGCTATATGAGTAAACAAAATGGTGGATATTTGTTTTTGAAGCCCCTCCCAGACCGGGTGTAGCCACACCCCCAGACAGGATCACAAAAGGAGAATATATATATATATATACATACATATATATATATACATACATATATATATATACATATATATACATACATATATATATATATATATATATACATACATATACATACATATATATACATATATATATATACATATATATACATACATATATATATATATATATATATATATATATATATATATATATATATATATACACATACAGTGAAACCTTGACTTACGAGTGCACCAACTTACGAGTTTTCCGAGATACGAGCCGTCGCTCGGGCGGTTTATTGCTTTGAGATGCGAGCCGAGGTCTGAGTTACGAGCTTACGCCACCCGCCACCAGGTGGGTTCCGGTCACGTGGTTATCTTGCCGTGCAAGCATCTCTGCCGTATATCGCTGCTGTTTTGTTTTCGCATTTTGGTTATTTTGGAGCTGACGCCACCCGCCACCAGGTGGGTTCCGGTCACGTGGTTATCTTGCCGTGCAAGCATTCCTGCCGTATATCGCTGCTGCTTTGTTTTCGCATTTTGGTTATTTTGGAGCTTACGCCACCCGCCACCAGGTGGGTTCCAGTCACGTGGTTATCTTGCCGTGCAAGCATTTCTGCCGTATATCGCTGCTGCTTTGTTTTCGCATGTTGGTTATTTTGGAGCTTACGCCACCCGCCACCAGGTGGGTTCCAGTCACGTGGTTATCTTGCCGTGCAAGCATTCCTGCCGTATATCGCTGCTGCTTTGTTTTCGCATGTTGGTTATTTTGGAGCTTACGCCACCCGCCACCAGGTGGGTTCCAGTCACGTGGTTATCTTGCCGTGCAAGCATTTCTGCCGTATATCGCTGCTGCTTTGTTTTCGCATGTTGGTTATTTTGGAGCTTACGCCACCCGCCACCAGGTGGGTTCCGGTCACGTGGTTATCTTGCCGTGCAAGCATTTCTGCCGTATATCACTGCTGCTTTGTTTTCGCATTTTGGTTATTTTGGAAGGGTCCTAAGAAATTGAGTGCCAAGGGCAGTACTGAGAAGAAGAAGAGGATGATGTGCTTGGATATAAAACACACAATCGTCGAAAAACATGAGCGAGGTGTGCGTGTTGTCGACTTGGTGAGGCGGATGTGAAGGCAGCTGAAGATTTTATTATAACTTTTGCCGAACTGATAGAAGCCGAACGATACATCCCCCAGCAAATCTTCAACTGTGACGAGACAGGGCTCTTCTGGAAAAAGATGCCGAGGAGGACGTATATAACGGCAGAGGAGAAGAGCATGCCAGGCCACAACTTGTTCAGAGTGCCGGCGATAGCTCGCCTTCTCTTTGTGGAAAACACGGTGAGATCCTTAACATCCAACAACTAATGGGACGCAAACGGGGCGCCCAGTTTAGCGGTACACACATTGATGAATCACCCTGCCTGTGATTCACCCATGACAGGTTATAGCTGGGTTGGGATTCAAACCCAGGCTGGACAGTTTAGAGTCAAGTGTGCCTACCTCCAGTCCAGGCCATCCTGCCAACTTGTATGCTGCATACAGGTGAAATATAAAGCGCGAGATATTTTTATATATACTGTATATTTAAAAAAAAATTGGTGTGGTTTTTGGCGGGCTGGAACGGATTAATAGCATTTCAATGCATTTTAATGGGGAAATTTAATTTGAGAAACGAGCAAATTGAGTTACGAGCTCGGTCACAGAACGAATTAAACTCGTAAGTCAAGGTTTCACTGTATATATATATATATTTATATATATATATATATATATATATATATATATATTGTTACGGACACGACTTATTGAGATGTTATGCTGGGCCGAGCGGAATGGCCGCCGTGTTCGCACAAGTTACCCGATTACACTCGAACGTTGGCCGAATCGCGCTATGCTAAATCAATGAAGGAAAGGACACAACGGCTGGGTTAAATGACACGACACCAGGGGTACAGTTCTCAAGACCTCCGGAGGAGGATATAATATGGGTTATGCGGAACGTTTAGATTACACGGCACAGAGGTACAGCACAGTAAGGTGGGCACTTATTCACGGTCTTATCTTATTCCCGACAGACCACAGACAAACGGGACAAGACTGACTCACACAGGGATTGATGGCAAGGAATGGCAGGCAGCTCAAGCAGCGGTAGCTCAAGGTGCACCTTGGCTCAGGGGCAGAATCGACCCGGTCCGGTCCAGAGATGCAGGGAGGTATTCAGCGCTTGGAGGTGGCGACTTCTCTCTCCAAGCTGGGGGCGCATCTGACGTCACCTCCGGTAAGTGGCTGCGTATATCCAGCGGGGAGTGACACGCCCTCGGCTCGTTAGCTCCGCCCCAGATGGAATCGGTCCGCCGCTTCTTATTGGGTGCGGGGGGGTTACCGGGCTCCGCCCTTGACGAGGAGCTGACAGTCAGCCCCTGTGTGGTAACCCCGTCGGAGCACATGGTCAATGGCGGCTAACCAAGCCGGAGTGAGGACGCGCACTCCCCGCGCCGCTGTTGTTGTTGTTGTTGGTGTTGTTGTTTCATGAGATGATGGGAGGATGCGGAGATGAGATTGTGGGGAGGTATTGGGAGGTCCTAAACTTACTACTAGTGCCATACAATCACATTCTGGTGCAACGAAGAGTCAGAATTAATGGAAACGAGTCCTTAACTGACATAGACTAAGAATAACTAGCAAGATGTCCTATAGTTGTCTACGTGAGATGCGGTGAACCTGGGCACGACATTTAATGGGGGAAAAAGGGGAAAGTCGGGGCTACAGAGTGTTGTTTACAGACAATGGGACTAGGGAATGGGGGATTGGGGATAGTTGGGGAGTATTGGGGAAATAGGGGAATATTTACAAGCGGATATGGATGGAGGCCAAATCCCATATCCGCAACATTGCACCCTTCTCTACCTCGGGGCGTCCCGACCCGATAAATCTTTACCTACGTTAGTGTGGCACTCAGATGTAGTTCCCTCTACTATTAACTCTACCCTGAGTGCGACAGTTTTACAGATGTTCACAAATGAGTAAATATGTCCCCCTGCGACGTTGCACCCTTCTCCTCACAGAAACACACCCACAGGATAACCGAATCGCGGAAAGAATCCTCAAACTAAACATACAGCCGGTAGGGAGCATCATTTATACAAGACTACACTGATATTTACACTACGATCCAGGACCTGTTTTTGGAGGAACACATGCAGATGTTATGCATAGAGAGAGAGCACGCATGCCAGCATCGATACACCAACCCACGAGTGCTCTGTGGCCTTACGGCCTTTAATAATGTGCAGAGCACCCCTTCCAAGCACCAAAAGCACCACCCCATAATGTACAGTCAGCACCATCCGGTGCACCAATAAAGTGTTCAACAATCACCGGTGGTGTCGCAGCCGGCCGATGTTCTGCCGCTGGTCTTGCCTTCATGTGGTGCACTTGGCCTTCTTGCTTCTTTAAAAATAAAGAAAGGCGCCAACCGCGTCCATTTCTGTATTGTGGTGTCAGGGGGCCAACTATAAGTGGTTCACCTGGATGGCATAGGTGCCACGTTGACCCAGAGGTCCATCAACGGGTGGTGCTTGCCCGCAAAAGAACTGCGGTCCATTGTGGGTGGCCACAAACATTGCGGTCCATATGGTGTATCGATCCAGGCAGCAAGCAGCGAAAGTACAGGCCCACAACTGCGGAGCCAGCACCTCTCTCTCCTCTCTCTCTGCCCCAAAGCCAGATCCTCGGAGGTGGGAGACAAAAGAAGCAGACAAGTGAGTAAGGTGGTAAGGGCGCAAAAGTGCACGCAATATAAGGTAATGCACACTGGGGGCACATGGGAACCAGGTGAGACAGGTACGTTCCTACCGTACGCCCCTCCCCCCACCAGGTAACCTACATTGCCCCTCCCTTACCCCTTACTGTATCCACAAAACACAACACTACCCATAAACATCTACTTTACACATCAACAAACGTCCCTACTGTCTTCCCCGTTCCTCCCATAAACCAAATTCGTTTTCTCTCCCTCCTAACCAATCAAATTTGCCATCTCCAACTCAACATCAAAATTTGCCATCACAATTCATCATCAGTCCCTCCTAAGGAGGGAGAGATGGAATCACCCGAATGTCTCATCCACGTCGTGATGCGTCTCACCAATCCACACAGCAATTCTCATTTCCTGCACACAGAACAAAGAAAACACAGGTGTGGAGTCATCATCATCACCACAGGTAAGTGGCTGCGTATGGTGCGACAGGTTCATCAATCCTAACTATTTCCTAAATGACTTTAACAACTTTACATTACCCGGGGTCTTTCTCCTGCCAAACCATTGGCCCTCTTACACTATGGGTTCTAAAAACCAATTCCCATTGACCAAACTGTGGTGCTTTTCAATTTGGGGTCTCACTCCCCCGATTCATCTCCCGGTGCCCTCGCACAATTTCTGGGCTGCGACGTGTAGCTCTCCTAGCCGGTCTACCCACCTGCACACCTCCACCACTGCAGTTGCCTCCGAGCTTACCTGCTCCTCACCCTAACCTATCTACCTGGGGAAGGCCCTCTGGCGCTCTCCCCACTCGGTGCCCTCTCTGGCACTGGGCTACCCGGGTCCGTCCTCCGGATCCTCGGGCCCCATCCACAACTCTACCGGCTCCCAGAGCCCACCTGCGGCCTCACCTGGCCGACATCCTCACAGTGGTGGAGTGCCCAACCAACTACACACACTAACAGGCTACACGCCCAGCCATTTCCACAACACTAATGCACCCATCCACAATACCATTCTGCAACCGCACCACAAATGCCAATATCCAACCACAATTTACCTATACCTTCTACCTAACACTTACACTACCCGCCCCGGGTACTCGTGAAAGGGGTCCACTCTTCCCCCATCCACACCTTCGCACCATGCACACCACTCCGTACCACTTACTCCAACTCTCTCCACACCACTCATTCTCTGCTCCATATATTCCACACACCTGTACTTGCACACCTGTGCTCTCACACCTGGTGCCACCTGCACCCTTCTCTCCCCAAGCGCATTCGCGCTGATCCACAACACTCACTACTCATACACTGCTCCACACACCTGTCCAGTTCTCACACCTGTGCAATCACACCTGTTCAATTCTCAACCACACGGCATCATCTCATCTACCTACTCCCCTCTGAAACTTGCGCTTCCCAGTCGTCCCTTTAAACTATTGCGCTCCCTCGTCATTATCATCCACCCTAATCTACCTGCGTCCCCACTACAGGTATCAGTCACTACCTAACCTTATCTTCACCTAATGTCATCTTCTAGGGCCCTACACCCGATATATCCTAACCCACCCGGGCTAGTTTTCACTGCCATCAACCCCATAAACTATAGCGCATTTGCCCCATTTTTGTGAGGGATGACAGAGTTGCCATCCCACCACATCGGGCATCTCCCACTACCAATTTTGCACATCAAATTTCAACAAATCAAAAATTTGCCAATCACTACCCATCATCTGCCAATCATTACTGCCACTCCTTTGCCAATCATCAAATTTTGTTTTTCTCTAATTTTGGGGCCAAAACACTATCCTCATCACACAGTCTACCCACTAATGCCTCTCGGTGCGCCAATTCCTGTCCAAAGCCCGGCTTCGTACAGCCAAGCCATGAATGCGGGTTGTTTGGTGCCAGCGGCTGGATACGTCCCGCACTCGGGGCAGGGACGGGGGCTTACCCGGCCCGAGACCCCACGCACCACCTTGGCGTGGAGCCATCCAATGTCCCGATCTCGACCTGGCGGCACGTCTCAACAAAAAGTGGTCGCCATGACGACCCTTCCTATCGGGCTGCCCGCTCCGCCTAGTGGAGCCCGGACGCGGCCGTTCCAAGCGAGGCACAGCGTGGATCGCGTACGGCGGTTCTTTCGAAACCGCCGTGGTTCGGATCCCCGCTGGTCCTCGCGGCACGCGAAGCTGCCCGACGCGCACCGAGGGCCCGCTTCGGCTAAAAGTCGACCTAACCTCTAACCCGGTTACCGTCGATGCCTCACCTGGATGCTTACAAGCATACGCTACCCCTTCCTTACTCATACATGCAGCCGTTTCCATGCTCCTCGTCGTACCTCTTCTTACACACCTCGGTACACCCATTCCGCTCACCGACTTGGTCACACACCTGACCACCGAACACCTTGGCACACATTCGTCGCTCGCACACCTCACCAACACACCTCTTCACGCCCCCTCCTCGGTCACCTCCTCTGTGACAATCACAGGTGTGCTCTCACTCGCACACCCAACCACGTGCCTCACTACCAATTCCAGCGTGCATTCCCACACACGCTCTACCATTCCAGGTGTGCTTCCTTTCTCACCTGTCACAACCAACTCACGCTCCTTGTCACTCTTACTACTCTCACCTCCACTCTTGACAGCGCACTCACCCTTACTCTCGACAGCGCACTCTTTCCTCATGCACCCGTCCGTTACACACCTCTCTCGCGCACACTCTCCCGTCACACCCTCTGTAACACTCACCACAGGCGTGCATTCTTCCTTGCCTTTGACAGCGCACTCTTTCCCCATGCACCTGTCCGTCACACACCTTTCTCGCACACACTCTTGCGCACACTCTCCCATCACACCCTCTGTAACACTTACCACACCGCGCTTCCATGTGCTCCCTCGCACACGCGCTACGACCGACTCACTCTCGCCAGCACCCTCACTCCTTGGCACGCACTTTTTCCTCACACACCCCAGAGTCAGACTTTCTCGCACACCTCCTTTTTCGCACACCAGACCTGTCGCACACTTCACCAACGGCCTCTCACGAACACCCGGGTCCATCTCGACCCCCAAGCTCATTAAATCCCCTGGCGCATCATACGCACGACCATATTGGTCACCACTTACACCGGGTCCTCTTTCTCTTCGCTTCTCCTCCATCACCTGCGAATCCCTCATCCGGTTAATGAGCACATCATCACGATCCGAACACAGACTTTGGACCAATTCTTTTACTTCCTCCTTTATCTCTTTCTTATCCTCTCTCCGTCGCTTCTTAATTTCGCTCATCCCTTCTTCCACTTCTTCTAATTTCTGCTTCACCTCTTTTATTTCCCGGTACGTCTCCTCAAGCTCGTCCTCTAAGGCTACCTTGACCGTTTCCATGTGCGTCCTCACCTGCCGGTCCTTCGTCTCCATTACCTCTGTCACCTCGTCCAACCTCGTTGTCAGTCCCTCACGTACCATCTGACATTCCCTCTTCGTCGCTATCAAGTCGTCTTTTAGTTCTTGCTGTGTCGCTTTTAACCCTCCTATTACCGCTGTGTTCTTCTTTACCTGGTCCGTTAGTTCTTTTTGTCCCTCTGTCAGTTGTTCTACTTCCTGCGTCAGGTCCTCTATGCCCCCTTGTAACTTTACAGTCCCCTTTCTCACCTCCTTCTCCATGCGCTCCTTACAGTGCCTCACCTCCTCGCGCACTCCTCCGACCTCCTCACTCACCCCTCTTCTGATCTCCTCTCCCATCACTTGCATCTCCTGCCCAGATGCCACCCTCATCTGCTCCATTTCCTCCCTGTGAGCATCCAGTTTAGTTTCTACCCCCATTCTGGCCCCCTCTATCTGCTGCCCCATTTGTTTAACTTCCCTTTCCGCTTGGTCCCTCATGTCCCTCAATTTGCCTTCCATCCTGTTTTCTAACCCCTCTAACCCATTTTTCACTCCCTCTATCTGATTCTCCTGGGCAGCCATTCTATTTTCCACCCCCATTAACCCATGTTTCACCCCTTCTATCCCATTGTCTAACCCCTCTAATTTCTTGTCTAATCCCTCACCGGTACCCCTCGCTTCGTCCCTCATTACCCCCATTTGGCCTTCCAATCGCTCACCCAATCGCTCACTATCAGCCCTCATTTGCTCACTCTGAGCATCCATCCGATTCCCCATTTGTCCCATAAGGGCCCCCATCATTCTGTTTTCCATTTCTTCATTATTCTTGTCCATAAGGGCTTTCATTTGCATTAAAAAAAGGTTCAAATCCACCGGTGGCGCTACCACGGTCGCGGTCGCCGTGGCCATGTGCGAGGCGCCATTTTGCGCGCCCGCAACCTCGTGCGCGACGACGCCATTTTGCGACCCTGCTACCCTCACTGCTTCGCTCTCCTCATGTCCCTCAATTTGGTCCTGGATCGACCCTGCCTCACTCTCCTCTACCGGAACCCAGCCGTCTTGATCTGCCATAGCGCGACTTCCAAAATTCGGGTTTTTATTTTTTTTTGTAAAACACAATCAAATTTCGCCGTTATAATTTCGAGCGCGTGAAACGCGCTCCGGGACCGATCCCACTTCCCGACACCAATTGTTACGGACACGACTTATTGAGATGTTATGCTGGGCCGAGCGGAATGGCCGCCGTGTTCGCACAAGTTACCCGATTACACTCGAACGTTGGCCGAATCGCGCTATGCTAAATCAATGAAGGAAAGGACACAACGGCTGGGTTAAATGACACGACACCAGGGGTACAGTTCTCAAGACCTCCGGAGGAGGATATAATATGGGTTATGCGGAACGTTTAGATTACACGGCACAGAGGTACAGCACAGTAAGGTGGGCACTTATTCACGGTCTTATCTTAATTCCCGACAGACCACAGACAAACGGGACAAGACTGACTCACACAGCGATTGATGGCAAGGAAGGGCAGGCAGTCGGTAGCTCAAGGTGCACCTTGGCTCAGGGGCAGAATCGACCCGGTCCGGTCCAGAGATGCGGGGAGGTATTCAGCGCTTGGAGGTGGCGACTTCTCTCTCCAAGCTGGGGGCGCATCTGACGTCACCTCCGGTAAGTGGCTGCGTATATCCAGCGGGGAGTGACACGCCCTCGGCTCGTTAGCTCCGCCCCAGATGGAATCGGTCCGCCGCTTCTTATTGGGTGCGGGGGGGTTACCGGGCTCCGCCCTTGACGAGGAGCTGACAGTCAGCCCCTGTGTGGTAACCCCGTCGGAGCACATGGTCAATGGCGGCTAACCAAGCCGGAGTGAGGACGCGCACTCCCCGCGCCGCTGTTGTTGTTGTTGGTGTTGTTGTTTCATGAGATGATGGGAGGATGCGGAGATGAGATTGTGGGGAGGTATTGGGAGGTCCTAAACTTACTACTGGTGCCATACAATCACATTCTGGTGCAACGAAGAGTCAGAATTAATGGAAACGAGTCCTTAACTGACATAGACTAAGAATAACTAGCAAGATGTCCTATAGTTGTCTACGTGAGATGCGGTGAACCTGGGCACGACATTTAATGGGGGAAAAAGGGGAAGGTCGGGGCTACAGAGTGTTGTTTACAGACAATGGGACTAGGGAATGGGGGATTGGGGATAGTTGGGGAGTATTGGGGAAATAGGGGAATATTTACAAGCGGATATGGATGGAGGCCAAATCCCATATCCGCAACAATATATATATATATATATATATATATATATATATATATATATATATATATATATATATATATATATATATATATATATATATATATATTCTGGGCATAAAAACAAGTTTCGGCCACACCCGAGTTTCCCACCCTGGGAGATGCCATGTACCAGTTATCACTTATTCTCGGTGTAGAAACGAGTTTCAGCCACATATGAGTTTGCCTGTCTTGGGAAATGCCATGTGACAGTTATCATTCGTTTGAAGGGCAAAAACGAGTTTCGGCCACATATGAGTGTGCCAATCTTGGGAGACACCATTTAAGACCCTTTAAAACACCTAACACCCCACAGACCCTTATGATCTATCTATAATTCCAGTAATCTCTGTGTGTATGTGTGTGTGTATGTGTGTGTGTCTGTGTGTTTGTCTGTGACCGCTGTTTCTCGACAACCACGGGTCCGATATACTTGAAACTTGCCAGGTATATTGCTGGGGACCCGAGGATGTGCCTTTTCAAGGTTTGAAATTAATCGGACAAGTGGTTCCCAAGGTATGGTCACCGTACTCGCAAGCCGTTCGCTTTGGCTTTGCGAATGGACCAAACCATTTCATGTAAATAGAGGGGGGGGGGGGGTTCTACCGTACTCGCAAGCCGTTCGCTTTGGCTTTGCGAATGGACCAAACCATTTCATGTAAATAGAGGGGGGGGGGTTCTGTGGTCGTTACTGCCACGTGGTTTCAAAGTTTTTTTTTGTTGTTGTTGTTTGCACGCATGTTTTTTTGCACCCACGTACGGGCACGCCCTAGTTCTTTATAATCCTCAGACCCTTTGGGACCCCAACACCCTATAGACCCCATTAGAACCCTTATTCCTCTAAAACGCTATGGTCCCCGTTACACCTTCTGCCTGAGGTCTACCAATTATAATCAAAAGCCCCCTCCCCCTCCCCTCAATAGGTAAACCAGGTCATACCAATCTAAGAGGGTGCAAAATATAATTAATTAATTTTATTTATCTTTCTTCTTTTCAGTTTTTGCTCATATTGGTTAGTGGCATAAGGAAGAGTCCCATGTGGCAAAGAATAGGTCCCACGTGATGAAGAAAAAAGCCGCACGTGGCATAGAGAAAAGCCTCACATGGCAAAGAGAAAATTTCCATGTGGCAAAGACAAAAGTTCCATGTGGCAAAGAGAAAAGCCCCACGTGGCAAAGAGAAAAGCCTCATGTGGCAAAGAGAAAAGTTCCATGTGGCAGAGAAAAGTTCCATGTGGCAAAGAGAACAGCTTCATGTGGCAAAGAGAAAAGCCCAATGTGGCAAAGAGAAAAGTTCCACATGGCAAAGAAAAAGTTCCATGTGGCAGAAAAACGTCCCATGTGGCAAAGAGAAAAGTTCCATGTGGCAGAGAAAAGTTCCATGTGCCAAAGAAAAAAACGGTGTCCATGACAACAATTTCACCCCCATTCTAATCTGAAAGGGATTTTTTTCCCCTCAGGAATTTTTCAAGACATCAGATTGAAACTTACACAGCTTATTTGTATGCATGTGTTGTATATGTGTATAAATTTTTGTCGAAATTAGTCAAAGGTCAATGCCGTCCAAAACATGTAAAACATCTATTAAGGTGGCAAATAGAAAATGTATCAACCAAATTTGTTATGGACAACACCCATCATGGAGAACACTTGATAGGTCAAATTTTCCAAATTACTAACTTAACTTGCTGTTTCCTTGGCAACTATTGTTAATTTGGATTTCGCAAGGATCATGCTATGCACGACATCGTTCTTGTATATTTCTCTACAAGATCAAAGATCAGAGAAGAGCAAGATCACTGAGGATATGAAATGACAGTAGCACAGCAGAGCAACTCTTGGACACAATGATAAAGGGAACGAACAAACAGGAAAGGAATATAGAGGGGAGAATAGGAAACACAGTGACGTAAAAGTGAGTGGATTTATGGGGGTAATAAAGATTGTGGGTAATGATGGGGAATGACACGAGCTTGACGTACACTGCTTGCTTGAAGCCTTGGAAAAAAGAGTGAGACAGAGACAGGACAGTCTCCGGAAGGTGATTCCATAGATGGAAAAGCGAGGAATAAGAGTTGAGATGTGCAGTCAGCCCGGAGTTCTTGGGGAAGGTTGGAAGAGGAAAGGGCTTGGTTTTCTTGGGAAAAGTTGGCGAGGGAAGGGGAAAGGTCTTGGTCTTCTTGGGGAAAGTTGGAGGGGGAAGGTCTTGGTCTTCTTGTGGAAGGTATTAGGGAAAATTGAAGGGCTGAGAGAGCAGCATTAGCTAAACTAGAGGAGATGCAGTGATAGACGGGCCACTGACCTGTCGGTGATGTGAGAACAGCAGACCTTGTGCTTTCAAGCTACCGTAAAATGGGGTGAATAGGGACAGCAAGGTGAATAGGGACACAAACTGAAAAAAAGTTCGGAAACTTTTTTCGCTGAAAATTGATAACCATACTGATTTGTTGATATTTGGGTTGAAAGTGTTCTCTTGTTTTTTAAAAACCAACTTATAGTCCCTATTAACCCCATATATGGGTTAAATAGGAATAAATACGATTTTTATGGCTGCCCCTATTCACCCCGTTTTACGGGTGAATAGGGACAGTAACTAATACAAAAAAATAATAATCAAGAAACAATCCTGAGTTTCCAACTTATTGCTAAATTGATAGCTCAGCTGGATGCACATAATATGCACCCATAATATAAACCACGGTGCCAATGAAAAAAAATATGGGATAAAAAGTTTCTCCAAACTGTCCCTATTTCTTGATTATTATTTTTTGTGTTAGTGACTGTCCCTATTTACCCGTAGAACTGGGTGAATAGGGACAGCCATAAAAATCCTATTTATTCCTATTTAACCCATATATGGGGTTAATAGGGACTATAAGTTGTTTTTTAAAAAACAAGAGAACACTTTCAACCCAAATATCAACAAATCAGTATGGTTATCAATTTTCAGCGAAAAAAGTTTCCGAACTTTTTTTCATTTTGTGTCCCTATTCACCTTGCTGTCCCTATTCACCCCATTTTATGGTACTGTGTACATAATTAGTCAGAAAAGATTATTTCCTAACCAATTTTACATTGGAGAATAAAGACCATTGACATGTCTTGGACTATTCATTGTAAGCATCTAGTTCCGAGAAGGTTTTAATCTCCCCAAGTACATCTAACAATCGGCTTGAATGTGCCATGTCTCTGACACCTCAAATTAAAAATGGAGTCTTCTTCACACTCGGACGGGAGACTTCCATGGAGAGTAGGATAGCTTGGTTTACATGGTGCTGTGTGGTCCTGGATTTGGTCCCATCTATCCTGGTGCAGTTCATGTCATTAGGCTCCAATATCGGATCACACTGATGTCTGGAGAGGGAGGTAAAACCGGCTGCCCAGTCTGCATTTACGTTGTGGACGTCAAATTAGGTCCTGCTGTATCTCTTGAAGGAGAGTAGGATAGCACACAGAAGATAATAAGCAAATAGAAAATTCAAGTTAACGGGCTGTGGATATAGCTGAGCCAAGAGGCCGAGCATGAATGAATGAATGAATGAATGATCGTTTTAAGGCCATTTTCCCCGCTAGAGTGGGGGTTAGCCTTGCGGGCCCCATGACAATCATGGTTCCCTGTTTTGAGGCAATATTTTTATGGCCGGATGCCCTTCCTGACGCCAACCCTTGGTCACGCTCTTAGGATGCGCAGGGATACGGTGTACCTATTCTAAACCGGGGTACACACCGTGATCATTCATCCCAGCAAGCTGGTACTCAATTTGCCGACCTCGGAAGGATGACAGGCTGAGTCAACCCCCCTGGCGTTAATTCAGCGATCGACCGGGATTCGAACCCAGGATCCTAGGATCCCAAGCCGGCACCCTAACCGCTAAGCCAACACCAGGCTCAATGTGACATGTGACAGTCAATAATTGTATCCCACATATGCAATCACTCAGTACAGCAGAAAAGAAAAGAAAAACACAGAAGATTATTTTATTTACACAGATATATTTCCATCCATGCAATTTTAAAAATGTCTTCAGTGCAATATCACAGATATGAATAGACTAAAGTATTTTCATTTTCTCCAGGAAAAAAAAAACATTTTTTTTTAATTGTTATGTAAATTCAGCCTGCCACACCAAAAAGCAGACACAAAGTGCTATGTACAGCGAAAGTAAATATATATTGCTTTCAGGAGCACAAAGAGGGGGTTGGAATTTATTAGGACATGTCAAAGAGGAGATAAAATACATCAACTTTGCACAACTGGTTTCTTGGTCACAAGAGCAAAACTGTCAAGATAGCGTAGATGAAAATATTGACCATATTCATACGACAATGTACTGAAGGAAAAAATAAGTTTGCATAGGAGCAAACTGATTGTTACCCAGACTACAATGCTGTAGTTTAAAATACAATATGGCGTCCATACCTTTATTCTCTAGATACACCATTACGAACTGCAAACGAACGACGTTTACAGCAGGTGAACTCTGATAAGGGGAAGGGAAATGCGGGAGGAGCAGGAGGTGGGAGAGGGTTGGAGGGAAAGGGAGAGGTTTCTTCACTTCACATAGTCGGCTCAAAATTCATCACATCAAGTGCATTTCAGGGAAAGCAACCAGGGTAAAGCTCCAGTCAATTAGTTAGCAACCTTCTTGAATTTGGTCGGTTTGTGCTCTTAAAAAAAAAAGTAATCCACATCAGTAAACACGTTCCACTGTCTTTTTTTTGTTTGTTTTTAATCTTATCATTCATTGACATCCATTGCAAAATTACAATCTTTCTTGTTCCTAAGTGCTTTGGACAGATGGTGCAAATTGTATGCAACTGCTGGTACAATTTATCCGATGACACGTGGTGACAGGAACGTCATGATCACGGCTTCCGACTTCCGGCCAGATGAGCGACACGTACCAATGGTTCCATACAACCTATTGCACCCTCATGAATCTTCTACACCTCTCACTCAATCCTCCGCTTCATCAAGTGCTTAACAGGCCAACACGCAAAATGCCGCATTCGCAAGTGTTTCCTTTATGACATTCATCTCGCAATTGTTCCTGCAAAAGGCCGAAGGCCCTATAAACCTCTCATTTACAAAATTCTCCATATAATATCCCAATCTTTTTACTTCTTCGGCACCAACAGAACAGTCACACCCTCTTCTCCCCTTACAATTCATAACTGCACATCCTTTTAGCATCACCTAGACATCATCACGGTGATGCCTCTCTGGAGATGTGGGGGGTGGGGGGTGGGGGGACAACAACACCATCGCTGCTCTATGAGCGAGGGATAAAAGCCAAATTGGCGAGGACGTGAACCGTGGCAGGTTGGCATTTTGAGGATCAAGATGTATCGACTGGTAAGGTATACATTTTGCTCGCTTGCACCGTCAAGGAGACGCAAGGGTCTCCCCTTCCTGAATCAAAATCAGGACTTTGACATTCACTAGCACCGAGGCTCAAGGCTTTATTCGGGGAACCCTGATCTTCCGTCCGCATGTCTTCATCGGTCACCTGCGGCGACTGATCCAGAGCATGCCTCATCACACCTGTCGCGGCCCTGATGGCCTGACTCTTTAGCGTTGCCACTCCACTTGAGCCAGTCTTTCCAAGAATCCTCATGTGCGATCTATCACAGTCTGACAAATGTGCTCCGCCATGCGGCACCATGGCAAGGGGCCATTGTGAGTGTAGTGGCAGGTGGCTAAATATCTGCCGATTGAGGTTCCTGTGTTCCGCTTCTTCGGGAATAAACTGGACACCTCTCAAGTCCATTGGAGTACTTTGGGGTAGTCTTGTCCCCATCGCATTGCACGATCCTTTGGAATGATCAGCCACCATAACCTGGGAAACCAGGACATGGAGAGACAAATACAAATAAGAAGTGTGCAAAGCCAAACATAATAGGACAAAATGATTCCAATAAGTGAGCAATGAGCAATGTCCTTGTGATCTACAAATTGTTCTAAACTCTTTGTCCTTTTTTTTCTTCTTTTTTGTATACAAGATCGAGGCTCGTGAAAGAGCTAAAAATAGAAAAGAAAAAAAAAGAAAAAAAGAGCTAAAAAAGAAATATCTCAGATGACATTTCTAAAGTGTAGGTGTAAACCGTAATCCAAAGACATAGAAGCAGGTGTTGCTTTAATGCAGGTGTTGAAAATCAAAATGATAGTGAGTGAAATTACAAAGAGGTTGGAAAAGAGATCTAATCCAATATGACATAAATTTTCTCTGTTGCGGTGCATTGGTTCTGCCGAAGCAGTTTCTAGGCCAGTATCATGCTGGGTGGGTTGCCATCCCTCTATCTCAGCTGTAGTTAGACAGGAATTCGGTTAGGACGGGAATTTAGAATTTGGCCATGGTTACGGCGAGGGCTCAACTACTCTTCAAGAAGGGCACCATGGGTTCTTTAACATCCACCAACTAATGCTGTCAGATGGGACACCAGTTTAACGTGCATCCGAGGGACGTTTGTCTGTTTGTAGTTTATGAAATTTGATTCTTTTTTTTCATTGATATTTCATTTTTATGTAATTTTACTCGAATATACTTTGATTCTTATCACATTTCTTTTTGTACACGGCTCCTTTCCTATTCCGTCTCCAGATGCTGCATGATGCGTGTACTCAGTTTTCACTCCGGTTGTTTGTTTGTTTTCTTTCTTGTTTGTTTTTCTGGGCAATATCAGCCATCCTTTGAGCTGGGAGGCTGATATTTGGACATCACAGTGCCCAAGTGATGTGGCTATAAAGGATATTTTTGATTTATTAATTAATCAATTAATTGATTAATTATTATTTATTGATTCATCAAATAATTATTTCATATTTGATTAATTAATTTAATTAATTTTGAAAAAGTTACAGCTTCGGATGAAACACTGGTGGTTGAAGTAAGCTATTAGCGAATTGATTAAGAAATAATTTTACGATTATTACTTATTGATTTTAATTACGCAATTAATCAATCAATTATTGTACAACTATCCCTTCCAGAACCTTCCATATGTGTTGAACAGCGGTATTGCCGGGTGCCAAAGGCACCCCAGTAATGCGGCGCTGGAGGATATTTATTTATTTGGCATGGGTGCGGTGTACTTTGAATGTATCTGTACTTATTATTATTATTATTTGTTTGTCTGACTAGGACACTAGCCAGCAACACAACAAACAACAACAACATGAATTTTAAAGGCCATTTCCCCTGCTAGAGCGGGGGTTAGCCTTGCGGTCCCCATGACAATCTTCTCCATTTTGCCCTATTTTCTGCATCTCTCCTTGTTAACCCCCTTGCCCGCATTTCTTCTTCCACCATCTTTAGCCAAGTCTTTCTCGGTCTTCCCCGTCTTCTACTTCCTTCTACATTCATTTCCATCACTCTTCTCAACCAGTCACTTTCATCCTTCCTCAACACATGACCAAACCATCTCAACCTGTTCCTCTTCACAGCATCAATCACAGGCTCTATTCCCATCATCTTTCGCAATTCATCATTTGTCTTCCTCTCTCTCAACGATACTCCACACATCCGTCGAACCATTCGCATTTCCACCCTTTCCAACCTTCGTTGCTGCTCTACGTTCATTACCCATGTCTCGCTCCCATAAATCATAACACTTCTCACACATGCAGCATACACCTTTCCCTTCAGCTTCAACGACACTCCCCTCATCATCAGCACGCCACTCAATTCCCGAAACTTCTTCCATGCACATCTCACTCGAGCAACCGTTGCCGAGTCTGATCCACCTTCTCATTGCCAGCAACACATTGATTGATAATCCTGCCTTTGAAAACACCGGGATGACAGTTATAGCTGGGTCGGGATTCAAACCCAGACTAGATGGCTTAGAGGTGAGTGCACGTAAATCTACGCCATCCTGTCAGAACTGGAACAAAGGATAGCTATAAAAATTTTGGTTAACAAAAACCATAATTCAGTTGAAATTTACAGGTGATTGATTGAATAACGTGTTGATGGTTATACATGCCTATCAAGGTTCTATACAAACTGTGTTGTAAAAAAGGGCCAGGTCAAATTGTACCTCTCTTAAATTACACAAGGGACAAGGAAATCAACATAGCCTGAAATAAACATGCATCCACAAAATGAAATGAGAAAAAGATGGTGTGTGTGTGTGTGTGCATGCATGTGTGTTCATTTGATATAGGCAATAGCTTTTATATAGGCTTTGACATCGGCTTTGATATAGGTAACTGATGAGATGCAAGTACCGAGCTGGCAGTCACCACCTTGAGAAAGTAGTGCAATGAGAAAATAATAATGAAGCAGTAACTTTTTAAATGTGTTTGATGCAGAACAAAGTAAATGAAAGACAATTACCGGACACCACACCATTCCTGGACAGGTCTCTTGTAGTTCAGACCGAGATGGCATGACCAAAGGTCCAAAAGCAATTGCAGGTTGGGCAGTGGCCGGTTCGACAAACCTCTGACCTCCCGGTGATGGGGACAGCATGCGGATGGTACTCCATCGGCTCGGAGAGAGCGAGTGAGTACGAAAGAGTGGCTGCTCACGGCTGGGTGAAGGTGAACTCTCTCGCGATGCACAACCACGCCGGTAAGGAGATAATGAGTGGGCTCTTATTTCTCGGTGGTGATAGTGGCGGCTTGGTGATGCTTGCGACTCACGTGGCACTCGGAGACGACTGGGTGACGTAGGGCCTTCGTAAGGACCTGGTGGCACGGTACACCTGTCATCAGGCCCTAGGTGGCAGCATCCAGCTGCCGTTTGATCCGGTACCCTTGCAGAGGCCGGTGCCGTATGACCGCCTGGAGGACTGCACGCTTCCCAGGGGACATTAGCGGGCCGTGGCGGTGTGCAAAGGTCCGCACGGGCACCGGGTGAACTGGCACAGGCAGGAGAGGCAGGGCCACCTGGTTGCATTGCCGTGGCACTACTGCTCGTGGTGTATGGGAAGTTCCGGAAGCGAGACGTGAGATGTTCAACTTCGGCATCGAAGCTGCCACCAGGTCGGTGTAGGGGATGAAGCGGTTGTGGACCGGGGGAGTGACGTGGCACAACCTGCAATGACTCGGCATCCTCCTCATCATCGTAATCGTCATCGTCAGCTTCATCATCATCACGTTCTCCTTCAGAATCATCAGCATCTGAAAACTGGTGTTCCCCTTCGATTTTGGCTCGGCCACCTTCTGTTGGAGGGAATTTGGGAACAGAATAACGAAATGGTAAAAAACTTTTATAGTATTTAAACAAAGATAATTGAGCTCAGAGTTAAGATTATCTTTGGGAACTTATATATACATGGGAAAAAAAAAAAATAAACACTCCAGTGCATGCCTGAAAAAGAAGTTGATAATTTCTCCAATTAAACATTTATAAACTATTTTGTACAAAATATAAGAATCTTTGTACAAAATATTGGTTCGTCTTGAAGAAGACTTCCTATGGTATATTAAGCAATTATTTCAAATTTGGTTGCTCACCCAAACATTTCACACCGATACACACTTTTGCGTGTAATATAACCAGGTGCTGATTAAATCGGTGTCCAGAGATATGCGGGGGAACAATACACTTTCGGCGGACAATTCAAACGATAGGTTTTATGAACCGAACGTTAACAAAGGTATGCTCACCACCATGGGAAGCAACGTGAAACTGACATTTCGGGTGTGATCCCTTCGTCGGAGCTAGAGAGGAATATCTGGTGAATATTATATGGCAAGCTGTAAAAGAGGCGAAAATCTGAACCAACTGAATTGCATGCACACTCTAAACTGCAATCTTTAATTGTCTCAGTTTGATTGACTGTTACATGGGATCTCTCCATTTACCGCCTTGACCGAAAAGTGCCAGAAAGCAGATGCAGTATTGTTAACAACCAACAGGGCGCGGCCGCCCCACATCACCCTGTCTGGGCCAATGGTGTGAAACAAGGCCGTGGATGGTACCCCCTGGAGGCATGGTTAACTCAAAGGTGAGAAAATGTTCATGGACAAGGATCCCTCTGGAGTCTAGAGTTTAGAGGGAAGCAACGATCATCACCTTTGTTAGCCAGGAGAGCCATATTGTCCAAAAGAGTGTACAAGATAATTTTGCATAGATTTTGAAGCATTGGATCAGGTATGCATTGGATCAGGTATGCATTGGATCAGGTATGCATTGGATCAGGTATTGAAACGAACTTTGGATTTATTCTAAATGATCGTTTGAAAGCTCAACATTTGTCATATTTTATGTGACTGATGTGGCAGTAATAGCACAGAAGGCTCCTTATAAGTCACTAGCAGGAGTACCCGTGAATGCCCAGTGATGTCCTGTTGGCATTTTGAAGAAACCAATTTGTTTGTTTTTTTCTATTTTTTGTAAGTGCCTAAAACACTTCCCTACCTACTACACCCAATAAGGAAAATTTATATTTAATATAATATCACACACACACACACACACACACACACACACACACACACACACACACACACACACACACACACACACACACTGATCAGGAATAATTTAATATTACCTTTCACATAGTTTCAAAGGCTCAAGCACAAAAGAGGGACTTTTTAAAATTCAAAAAAATCCGAACTTTTTTTTGAACCTCTGAAAGTTTGATGAAGATCCGTTCAGCCATCTGAGAAAAATGGCAACACACAGATAGACAGACAGACAGACAGACAGACAGACAAACTGCTTTCTTATAGTATAGATTATTCAAAACTACACATCTATTTGAGTAGTGTATGACTCTCATTTGTGTAAAAGATCATTTGGGATCGTGGAGGTCCAAATTGCAGATGGAATAGCCAGCCTGACAACTTGTATAAAGGATGACATTTTCCACCCTGCACTGGGGCCTTTGCTGGCTCTGCATCAGGTAGTTTTCTGCTGAGAACCTAACTCTGGTTAACGCTAATGTTTTTTTTGTCTTCATTAAACATATCATTAGTTACGTCCCTGGTGTTGGGCTAGCGGCTAGGGTGCCAGCTTAGGATCCAAGGATCCTGGGTTCGAATCCCGGTCGATCGCTGAATTAACGCCAGGGGGGTTGACTCAGCCTGTCATCCTTTCGAGGTCGGCTAATTGAGTACCAGTACACTGGTAATTCCCTGTTTGTCGTTAAACGCGACAAACAGGGTTGGCGGCAGGAAGCGGTATCCGGCCGTAAAACATTGCTTCAAAAAGGGGACTAAAAAACAACAACAACAACAACAACAACCACGGTCCCTGTAAAGGCCAACCCCCGCTTTGCGGGGGAAAATGGCCTCTAAACGGTGGTTTTAAACATATCACTAGTTAAAAACATTTGGATATCTTATAAATCAGTCATTTTGTGTGTGCCTGTCTGCTTGTGTGAAACACCAATCAGCGCCAAACTACTGGACCAATTGCCACCAAACTTGACACGTAGACCAAATTTGACTTCCTGTTGAATATAGGCTATTTGTTTTTTATGACCTTGGCCAATGATGAGATCGCTGCATTTAATTCAAAATTATATTGTGGCAGTTTGCGTGTGTGGCCTCGACATCACCCGTTGTCACCCCATCCCACCTCGGGTGTCCACGTTTTGGGTTCTTTCTCAGCTCTGTTTTCTTCAAAAAATCCTAAGCTGGTACCCACCCTCGCATTTCCCTCCCGACTTGGAAACTGTGAGAGTTGCGTTGTTTTGTCGAGGTTTTTCTTTTCTGGGGTGAGTTTCTTGCTTTGTTTTGTTCTTATCAGAGTTAAAAAAAAATTATTCAAGCATTTTGTGTTCCCTTGTCCAGATTTTTAAATTTGTCTAATGGGGCCTCTCGTTTGCAGATGGTTGTTTCCATGTATTATTGGTGTGTGTTCATGAGGAACTTGCTCTGGCCAGTTCGTATGAGACTTGATCTGGGGACTTCGCTCCGGCCAACCCGACCGGAATGCGGGATTAATGGCTGTGGACGTTGGAGAGGAGTCTTCTTTCCCATTCTCTAGGGGAACTCTGTTCGAACAGTTTCTGCAGTCAGTGCCCCCCACCAACACCTCCCCATCCCCCCATTAAACTTGGCTATGCTTTGGATGTGGCGTAATGCCCTTACTGGATCGTTTTGTGAAGGCCCATTGGTGTTTTCCTGCCCGGCGGCCAACCGAATATCCTGCCCACTTCCCAGTTTTCCCTGCCCCCCATGCCCAATCGATTCTCCTGTCCCCCCCCCCCCCCGCCCATGGCTATCCAGCCCCTCTCCCCTTCTCGCCCCCCCCCCCCCTCAAGCAATGCCGCGTACCCCTGAGATAGTTTTTTATTAAATGCAGAAAAATGTTGCTAATCATCAATACACGTGTTTAAAAGCATTCTAGGTGTGCCCTGCACCCCTCCCCCCGCACCTCCCCCGTAATCGAGGATCTGGTGCAGAGATTAACAAATATACTCTGAATGAAATAAATCCAAAATTCACATTTAAATGCGACTCCCCAGACCCTAATATAACAAATTGAAAAGTCACACTTAAATGTGACTCCCCCAGGGCCTGGCAGAATCGCTCGGAGATGGCATACTCGTTTTGAGCTGTCCATGGGTTCCAACTACAATGAAGAAAAAGTAGAAGAGTCAAACCAGAGGTTCTTATACTGATCTCGACTTTGCCAATGACATATATCCTTGGTGCCACAAAAAATTGAACAAGCGTAAGAAGTTCTCAAGACAGTCCAAACACGCACTGGTAAGATTGGGCTAATGATTCATGCGAATAAAACTCAACTGAAGGCATTCAACAGGGGGTGGATCCGGGATTTAAGATTAGGAGGGGTGAAAAAATTACATGATGTTGAAAAAGATAATTTGGCCGAGCAGAGCGAGGGGAACATTTTTTTGGGTGTTTCTTTTTGTCAAATTCTAAAAACTATTCTAAATATAGACAAATAATACACTTGAAAATAAGTACTTTGGTGAAAAAAACTTTTTCTCAAAACTCAACATTTATGTGAATTATTATCTCATGATACAAATCCAATCGACTGAAAAGCAAACATTGCATATAATGAAATAAAAGGCACAATGATCATAACACATCAATTGTTACTACGTAAACTGCAACGATAATAAGCATTCGGTCAACAACGTTGATGTGTGACGTCATTGCAATTGTCATGAATTGATTTGAATAAGTTATTTAATTGTCTATCATTTCAGAATCTTTACGATCCATGTACAGATTTTGATTCGTTTTGATTAACAATATATTAAACGTTCATAGGATGAGATAATAACTCGGGATCTCTTGTATACTAATAAATGGTTACATTACGTCACAACACACAATGTGCTCTCTTTCTTCAATGCTGGATCGTTCACGATGACGATGAAGGTCCAAACCAACAAAACAAAGATCACCAACAGCACGACCATAGGCCTACTCGTAATTACACAATTCCAAACGACTGAGAAGGCTCCACCAGTTATTGGAGTTACAAAACCAAATTGTAACACTCAACTTTTTCTTACCTTCTTTCAGCATAAGGATCAAGGTCGTTTAAATTTGTCTTTTTTGAGAGAAAAACTGCGAATACTCCTTTGAATTTTCGCTCTTTTTGACAAACCACATCGTTTCCGCTTCCGCCATTATTCTATTGTTGTTCTTGTTGATTAAAATGACAACAACATAAACTATACAGAAAATACTGTACCTAATTGATATCCATCTTTTTCAACAATTTTTAGTAACTAACAGATCCGAATTTTTGACATAATTTGTTGGTACAATTAAAAAACGTAAACATAATTAAACACTTTAAGCATTTTCTTTAATGTAATTGTTGCACATTTTGCATTGAATTTTTTTGAAACACTATGCAATATTAGGTTGACTTATAGTTAGGTCCAAAACTTCAATTCCATGACCATTTTCTGGCTAGTAAGGTTTGACGATTGATTTGACTTCTATTGACATTTTATAACAAAAATAGCCTCTATGTCCCTCCCAAAAATCCCGGCATTTTTCGCCAGAGGCCCGAATCCAAGATGACCGCCGGCACTATCTTGAAAAATTAAGTTTTGAACCAGAACACCTAGAATCACGTACAAAGACACTTTTTTGGGTAATTTGACCACGAGGATTCCGAATCTGACATTAGTTTGACGTTATGACATTATTTTGACCCAGAAATCCAAGATGGCCACCATCCAGTAGAGCGAAAATGCAACTTTTAAATGGGAGAACATATGATCATGAATTAACACATTATTTTGGCTAAATCTATACTGGCCACGGAATTGAGGTCCTGATTAGTGAATTGCTATTTTCTTGTTTTTTATTTGTCTGTGTGTGTAATGTCATATACTTATTTCTGTCTTTCCAGGGAGTATACGAGCGAATGAGACGGCACTGAGAAGCGCAGTATTCAGAAGATAGCTGTCAAGAGAATGTCCACCGTTCCGTGTGTCCTCCAGTGTGGCGGGCTTTGCAATGAAGCCACTGATGTCGTTACCTCCGTTGAGAGTTGGGAAAATCTCAAGAAAAAAGCCCTGTTATGGAGTGGTCTTGACAAGTTCGGAGACGTTTATGCAACAGTCAATTGGGATAATGGTCCCGGCAGACAATGTGTCCATAAATCATGTAGGCTGACCTTATGGAATGCTAATAAACTGGAGCAGGCCAAGACAAGACAGAAAAAACGAGAAGTCAAGGAATGCCAATCTCAGTCTTCGTCCATGTCTGAGGCTTTCCCCCCGGCTGCTTCTCCACCTGCCAAGCGGCTGCGATCAAGTGTAGAAGGGCTGATACATGAAAAAACAAAATGTGTCTGGTGCTGTAAACCGGAGTCGGCAAAGCACCCAGAATCAAAGCTGTCCCTGATTTCGTATGATAATGCATGGGCAACGTTCAAGAGTCACATGGTGGCCCTCGAAGATCAGAGCATGCGAGACAGAATCAACTGTGTGATCGATTATGCAGCTGATGACCCATATGCGATTGAGATCAGATATCACAACAAATGCTGGTTGAAATATGTGCGTAGTTACCAGAAAATGAGTGAAGATGACAAACTCCCACGCATGCACAATGTCAATCTCCGTGAGGCTCAGACTATCTTCTTTGACCACATCAGAACAGTTATCTTTGAGGAACGTGAGCTAAGGTCACTACAGAGCCTCCTCAAAGACTACAGCTCTATCATATCTCGGTATGGCTTCTCAACATCCAGCATCAAGTCATCCTTTATCAAAGATATCCTGACCCGGGAGTTTGAGGGCAAGATCGGCTTCCACTCCCGCCCTCAGAGAAACCAGAGCGACCTAGTCTATGACACGTCTGGGGGTGGTTCATATGTTGAAGCAGCACTCTCCGCCATCGGTGTTAGCAGTGAACAACTGGTGCACAATGTGGCTAAGCGGCTCAAGGATGATGTCAAGTCAATCAAACCCATCCCATGGCCGCCAAGAGTCGAGGAGCTAGAAGAGGAGGAAGAGCTCTCGCCTCTCATGGTGCAGCTGCTATCTGCTTTGCAGGGGAAGAAGGAGGTAGATCTGTCTCCCAACACACTCTCTCTCACCTCTCTCATCACGCAGTACATTACAAAGCGACCCACCACTACTGCCATCAATGCCACCTTCACCCTTCATGGGATGACTCGCAGCAAGGAGCTTATTGACTCTTACTACAAGCTGGGCATGGGGATCAGCTACCCGAACGTGCTTCTCCTACGTGACCTCTGGACCATGCATGACCTCGAGCGATGTTTGATCTGTCCTGATGAGATCGCTGAGGGAGAACCAAGCATTAGTATAATTGACAATGATGACTTTACCAATGACACGTTGACAGGAGGGGGTACTGCACACCGCTGTAACTGGATGTTTCTGCAGCGTCTAGAACGTCTTGTACCGGATTATGAGGCTAACATCCAGGATGAGCAAACACGCATCACAGACGCAAAGACTGTGTCACAGGCACTAACTGAGAAGGCATCTGAGATGCAGGTAGTTAAGCCGTATAGGACGATAAAACGTGGGGAGCCTCCCATCCGGCCAAAGCCCACTATGTTCTCATCAAGTACAAAGCATCAGTGCAAGCGGAGCATTTTTCATGCCCTTGCTCGTGTGGACGTGGATGGTGACCGCCCTGATGCAGCTGAGCAGGCTATCCCTTCATACAATGGGTTTTATGCTGGTTTAAATGCGCCCTGATTTAAATGCGCACTCGGACATGGCTTGGAGCTGGTGGGTGGTCGCTGTCGCCCTGTCCGCCACACGCAACCTGCTCTCCCGACACATCTACCTGCACCAGGGCCAGCTGAAGAGAGTGAGGAAGATGAGAGCCAGGAGGGGAATGAGGAGCGAGATGATGATGTACAAAGGCGGGGAGATTCATCGGAATCTGATGATTCAGATTCTAGTGAAGCAGAATGCTCTGATTCGGACTAATCATATAATTAAAGGTCATATTGATTAATTACTTCATTTGAAAACTGTTCAAGTCACAGCTATTAAAAATAGCTTATTTTGAAGTGTAATGAGTTTACTTGTCATGCAATCATCAATTACTTTACTGCAAGATATCCTTATGGAGGTAGTTTCTTTAACATGTTTAAGTACAAAAGTTGCATTTTCGCTCTACTGGATGGTGGCCATCTTGGATTTATGGGTCAAAATAATGTCATAACGTCAAACTAATGTCAGATTCGGAATCCTCGTGGTCAAATTACCCAAAAAAGTGTCTTTGTACGTGATTCTAGGTGTTCTGGTTCAAAACTTAATTTTTCAAGATAGCGCCGGCGGTCATCTTGGATTCGGGCCTCTGGCGAAAAATGCCGGGATTTTTGGGAGGGACATAGAGGCTATTTTTGTTATAAAATGTCAATAGAAGTCAAATCAATCGTCAAACCTTACTAGCCAGAAAATGGTCACGGAATTGAAGTTTTGGACCTAACTATTACCTACCTTATTATATACCAGTATTGAGTTCACTGTGGAAAATGTTAGAAAAATGCACTGCACGAGAAAGTTTCCTTTCCCACATTCCGGGATCTCATCTCTGGTTATAAATACCTCATTACATGTGGAGCACGACCGAGACCACATCTCCGGTTATAAACACCTCATTACATGTGAAACACGACCGAGACCACATCTCCGGTTATAAACACCTCATTACATGTGAAACACGACGGAGTCCACATCTCCGGTTATAAACACCTCATTACATGTGAAATACGACCGAGACCACATCTCCGGTTATAAACACCTCATTACATGTGAAACACGACGGAGTCCACATCTCCGGTTATAAACACCTCATTACATGTGAAACACCACCGAGACCACATGTTCGGTTATAAACACCTCATTACATGTGAAACACGGCCGAGTCCATATCTCCGGTTATAAACACCTCATTACATGTGAAATACGACCGAGACCACATCTCCGGTTATAAACACCTCATTACATGTGAAACACGACGGAGTCCACATCTCTGGTTATAAACACCTCATTACATGTGAAACACCACCGAGATCACATGTTCGGTTATAAACACCTCATTACATGTGAAACACGGCCGAGACCACATCTCCGGTTATAAACACCTCATTACATGTGAAACAAGACCGAATCCACATCTCCGGTTATAAACACCTCATTACATGTAAAACAAGACCAAGACCACATCTCCGGTTATAAACACCTCATTACATGTGAAACAAGACCGAGACCACATCTCCGGTTATAAACACCTCATTACATGTGAAACAAGACCGAGACCACATCTCCGGTTATAAACACCTCATTACATGTGAAACACGACCGAGTCCACATCTCCAGTTATAAACACCTCATTACATGTGAAATAAGACCGAGACCACATCTCCGGTTATAAACACCTCATTACATGTGAAAGACGACCGAGTCCACATCTCCGGTTATAAACACCTCATTACATGTGAAACAAGACCGAGACCACATCTCCGGTTATAAACCCCTCATTACATGTGAAACACGACCGAGTCCACATATCCGGTTATAAACACCTCATTACATGTGAAACAAGACCGAGACCACATCTCCGGTTATAAACACCTCATTACATGTGAAACTAGAACGGGCACTCGGTAGAGCGCATACCTTCGCCGCAGCTACTGTTCTGTACTTGGCATGGGAGTGTAGGGAACAGAACAACAAAAATACGATTTTGACCTTTTCGTGACCTTGACCTTGACCTTTGACCCGATTGCTCCCAAAATCTAATCAAATGTGTCCCGTATAATAACCAATCATCCCACCAAATTTCATGCAATTCGGTTGAATACTTTTTGAGTTATGCGAATAACATACACACACACACACAGACATACAAATAAATACACAGCGATCAAAACATAACCTTCCGCTTTTGCGAAGGTAACAAGACCGAGACCACATCTCCGGTCATAAACACCTCATTACATGTGAAACAAGACCGAGACCACATCTACGGTTACAAACACCTCATTACATGTGAACATGACCGAGCACATCTCCAGTTATGAATACCTCATTACATGTGAAACACGACCGAGACCACATCTTCGGTTATAAACACCTCATTACATGTGAAACAAGACCGAGACCACTTCTACGGTTATAAACACCTCATTACATGTGAAACAAGACCGAGACCACATCTTCGGTTATAAACACCTCATTACATGTGAAACACCACCGAGACCACATGTTCAGTTATAAACACCTCATTACATGTGAAACAAGACCGAGACCACATCTACGGTTATAAACGCCTCATTACATGTGAAACAAGACCGAGACCACATCTATGGTTATAAACACCTCATTACATGTGAAACAAGACCGAGTACACATATCCAGTTATAAACACCTCATTACATGTGAAACACGACCAACAACAACAACAACAGGCATTTTAAGGCCATTTTCCCTGCTCGAGCGGGGGTTAGCCTTGTGGGCCCCATGACAATCTTCTCCATTTTGCCATATTTTCTGCATCTCCCCTTGTTACACACCTTGCCCGCATTTCCTCTTCCACCACCTTTAGCCAAGTCTTTCTCGGTCTTCCCCGTCCTCTACTTCCTGCTACATTCATTTCCATTACTCCTCTCAACCAGTCACTTTCATCCTTCCTCAACACATGACCAAACCATCTCAACCTGCTTCTCTTCACAGCATCCATCACAGGCTCTATTCCCATCATCTTTCGCAATTCATCATTTGTCTTCCTCTCCCTCAACAATACTCCACACATCCACCGAACCATTCGCATTTCCACCCTTTTCAGCCTTCTTTGCTGCTCTACGTTCATTACCCATGTCTCACGCCCATAAATCATAACACTTCTCACACATGCAGCATACACCTTTCTCTTCAGCTTCAATGACACTCCCCTCCTCGTCAGCACGTCACTCAGTTCCCGAAACTTCTTCCATGCACATCTCACTCGAGCAACCGTTGCCGAGTCTGATCCACCTTCTCCATTCAGCATGTCTCCTAGGTAGCAAAATGTTTTCACACCTTCCAGATTCATGCAGTCTCCAAGATCCAACTCAACATTTCCTCCATCTGCAGCTCCCTCTGTGCACACCTTACACTTGAATGTAGCTGCCACACTGGCTAATGACCATCTCAGACAACTACATTTTTGATGAACCCACTCAGCACAATGGAGTTCACCTCATTACATGTGAAACACGACCGAGACCACATCTTCGGTTATAAACACCTCATTACATGTGAAACAGGACATGGGAGGGAAGGGTTTTAGACCGGGTGCGCCTCCCCCGCCTCGCTCCTCCCCTGGATCCGCCTATGTTCAACCTAGTCAAGAGAGATCTCAATCATATCAAATGACGGAATAAAATTTGAGACAGTCAATGACTTCAAGTATCTTGATTTGTGCATTAACACAGATGCTCAAAATATCAAACAAAGAAAATCAGCCGCATGGAGAACTTCTAAGAATCATTCAAGAATATGGAAGTGGGCAATCTCTTGTCATATCAAGGAAAGACTGTTCATGGTAACAGTTAAGTCCGAACTACTTTAACACAGAAGTAGTGAAGCATGTACCCTCACCACAACCAATGAGAAGGGACTGTATGGATACGATACTCGGCTTCTTTATTCATCTTTCAATGTTCATTGGTCTGAACATACTGTATGACAAATAAAGAGGTCTGTGTTTCTCTTCAAAAGCTGTTGTTTAAAGTTAGAAGAAGACGTCTCAGGATTGCGGGGCACTGCCTTTGACGCCAAAACGAATGTTTCCAATATTGTGCTCTGCACACCTAAACATGCAAGTGTTACGGAGTCCTCTACAATCTCCTCGTCTCGGTAACCTCCAAACCCCGAGAGGAACCCCGGCAGAAAAATATATTACCCTGTGTTGAAAATCAATAGTGAAACCACACCAATGATTATAAATGAACAAACTTGTATTATAAATCACACACAGGTAATACGGTACAGCAAATGGCCATTAAGAGTGCACTCTATATATATCTTATATAAAGTCAAGTGACTCACGGCTCTGCCAGCAAATGAACGGACACTCCTCAAAGTCAATGTCTCTGTAACCTTCTCCAAGGCGAGGTTGATTCGCTCCAGCGGTCGTTAGAACGAGGTCCAAACGACCAGAACCCCGTGCGGATGGCCAGGGCCGTCACACAGCCGAAGCTGTACAAAGGCACCCTCAGGGCGACTGGGAACTCCAAAGGCACCCTACAGGCGACCGAGAAATCGCACCCTCGGGTATGGACGAAGTAACCTTCAAAAATCCGCGTCACACGCACACACCAGATCGACGTCTGAATGCGGTGAGAATTGTTGAAAAGAAAGGAAACCGCGAGCGAAGCACGAATCCTGCGCGAGTCAAAATGGCTGACGACCCGGTCTCGTGGCGCACGGCACGGCGATGATTCTTTCCTGAATCGACCGCAAGAACTGACATGCAGGTTGACCGGTCACAGCGACGACAACTCCGTTGTAGGAATTCCTCTCCCGGAAACCCAAAGTTCGCTAGTGACTCGGCTCGCCAACGTTCGCTTCAGAACCCGGAGCAACTCGGCTTTCTTCTCCGACTCCTTTTCGCGCCGCTTCTTCCTCTTCCCCTCATTGTCTTCCTCTTTCGGTTTCCTGTTTCACTTACAGTTATCCTTTTTAACTTTTGATAACCGTTCGTGAATAATAAACCTTGTGAAACTAATAATAATACATAATATCAGAAACATGTCCAGTGGGGGAAAACCACAATAACGGAAGTCACGAATCCGTAACACTCCCCCCCCTCAAGAAAGAAAGTTTATACACAGCGAAAACTTTCTTTGCATGCAAACTTTTTTTTTAAAACAAAAGTAAATTCACAATCCAAATCATCAATTCCCCTGGGCAACAATTATGAACATCTCAAAAATAAAGCAACAAAATTTCACACAACCCACAGAGATTTCCAAAGTTAATTCACTCTGGACAAAGCATCAGCAACGACATTGTCCCTGCCCTTTACATGTTCAATTTGCCGTTGGACTCCTGCAAAGCCAAACTCCATCTCATTACCCTCTGACTTTTACTGTCAGTTTCTTGTGAATGAAGGTTAAGGGGTTGATCAAAGATCCAAAATCCAACAAACTGATAGCACTTTTTCCGGGAGGCCGAGATGAAAACCAGGTTCCATGGTGGTTGGGTGGTGAGGCGTGGAAGTATTCGCTACATGGACGCCTTTAGGAACGTGGAGTTCACGGTTAGTCCGTGTAGGAAAGTTCATTACATGGACGCCGTTAGGAACGTGGCGTTCACGGTTAATCCGTGTAGGAAAGTTCACTACATGGACGCCTTTAGGAACATGGCGTTCACGGTTAATCCATGTAGGAATTTTGGCTCGGCTGCTCCGCAGCATTCAGTGCTTCAACTCTTTCTAACTTCCCTAATATTCACGGTTGGACCACTTGTCACTGTAAGTCCCGTGAATAACGGTCTCCTTCTCGGTCGCTACCCCGATAGTCATTCCTTCGGGAGCTGCCGTAACTCTGGGAGCCACCATAGCAATATCGGCTGCGGCCACCACCAAAACTACTGCCAAGTTGTCCTCTTCTGTAGACCCCTCGACGCCTACGAAATGCCTTCCCTACTGTTATGGTCCGACCCTCCAACTTCTTGCTATTCAGATCCTTTTCTGCATCTCTGGCGTCCTTTGAGTTTTCAAACGTGACAAAGCAAAACCCTCTTGACTTTTGTGTCTCCCTGTCTTTTATCAGCACTACTTCCAACAGCGGTCCATAGTTGCTGAAGGCAGACTCCAAAACATCTTCCTTTGTTTTGAAGTTCAGTCCACCTACAAATAACTTGCTAAACTTGTCGCCATCCCTAACTTGTGTGGTGTTATTTTCCCTACTGGGCTTTTTAACAACCATCGGGTTACCATAAACTTGACCACGGGCCAAATCATTCCCGATAACAACCGATACTCCCTCTACAGGAAGCGTGGCTTGTAAACCGACGGTGACCGGTCCTGACACCAAATCGGACTCCAAATGGATGACATGAAGTGGAGCACTAACACAGCCACCAATCCCCTGTAAACGAACACTATCCCCAGTTGCCGTCTCCTTGGACCATGGCAAGATGCCTTCAAGCATTAAAGATTGATGTGCTCCTGTGTCCCTCAATATCCTAACCGGTCTCCGGTTAGTCGAGGCTCCATCCAGTGACACAAACACCTCGGAAATAAATGGTTGGTAACCCTTTTGAGGGTGATTTCTCACAATGGCCATCGCATTTGGAGTCGTACTAGTCGAACTCCGCTCCTGATTTTCCTTTCCCAGAGCATAACAGTTGCACATCCAGTGTCCAGGTTTATGGAAAAAAGTGCAAGTAGGCCCGGAGGAGAACCTCGTGGTCTGCCAAAGCATGGGGGCGGCGGTCTGCCTCGAGCCCCCCGACGATAGGTCTGTCTTGGAACCGCAGTCTTCTGATTTCTAGAAGTCGTGGTATCAGAGAGGTCCTCATTTTCATCTCGAGGCTGCCCCCCTGAATCTTTGTTCTCTGCACCAGATGTATCATAACTCTCCGTGCGAACTCTAGGTGGGAAGTTAGGTTTATGGAACCTCATCCTGTGTGTTAAGGCATAGTCATCCGCCATGGTTGCTGCCTCATACAACTTTGGTACTTTCCTTTCCTCCAGATGTACTTTAATGTCCTCGTGGACGCACTGTTGGAATTCCTCCACCAGGATCAATTGTCGCAATAGTTTGAAGTCTTTCCCAACTCCTCTTGAATCACACCACCGATCAAACACGGTTTCTTTCATTCTGGCAAACTCCACATGGGTCTCATTCTTCCTCTTCCTGGCGTTCCGGAATTTTTGCCGGTAAGCTTCAGGGACCAATTCATAGGCTTTGAGAATGGTTTTCTTCACGATCTCATAATCTGCACATTGCTCAATCGGTAAAGCCGAATAAATATCTTGAACTTTACCCACCAGAACACTTTGTACTAATATGGTCCAGGACTCCTCCGGCCATTTTAGCATTTGAGCAACTTTCTCAAAGTGTAAAAAAAACTTGGCTACCTCCTTTTCATTGAAGGGTGGAACCAGCCTCACATGTCTGCCAACATCCTAGGTGTTTTGACTAGTCGAACCAGTCGGCATGGGTGGTACCTCTCCCAGTCCCCGTTCTCTCATTAACTCCAGCTCCTTGACTTTAATTTCCTGCTGACGCGCCAATTCACGGTCCTTTAACTCCCTTTCGGCTCTTCTCTCCTCTGCTTCGAGTTCTCTTGCAGCTCTCCTTTCCTCTGCTTTTTGTCTTCTAACCTTTCCTGGAGTTCTCTTTCCACTCTCCTTTCCTCTGCTTTTTCTCTTCTAACCTTTCATGGAGTTCTCTTTCCTGTACTTTTAACCTTTCCTGGAGTTCTCTTTCCACTCTCCTTTCCTCTGTTTTTTTTCTCTTCTAACCTTTCCTGGCTCTTCAATTGCATCTCCGTTTTTTGGAGCTCCACACTTTCTTGTTCTTCTGGTAACCAATCCAAGGCTCCCTCTCTCCATGTTCCTCGTTCCACCATAGATTCTATCACCACTGTCTGCATCTCTGTTTTCTTCATTTTAGCTCGGACCTCCAAGCTAAAATGTTTGCCCAATATCAAGAGTTCCGATTTTATTAACGCTCGGAACTGTGCCTCACTAGGGGTCGCTGTAAACTTCTCTGCGTCAAACTCCATAGTGACTACTGTTAACACCTGTTAACCTTCACGCAAGAAATTTAAAAAAAAAAAATATATATATATATATTTTTTGTTTGTTTTTGGAAAACATTTTGGAATGTTGGACAAAGTTCCAAATGTGGGAATTCTGGGAATGTTAGGGAATTCTTTCTCGGACTAAATTTAAGGAATTTTATATCCCGGACGAAGACCCAATTTCGAGCCCACGAGTTTCAATTTGACGAGCCCCCAATTTCTGTTACGGAGTCCTCTACAATCTCCTGGTCTCGGTAACCTCCAAACCCCGAGAGGAACCCCGGCAGAAAAATATATTACCCTGTGTTGAAAATCAATAGTGAAACCACACCAATGATTATAAATGAACAAACTTGTATTATAAATCACACACAGGTAATACGGTACAAGGGCCATTAAGAGTGCACTCTATATATATCTTATATAAAATCAAGTGACTCACGGCGCTGCCAGCAAATGAACAGACACTCCTCAAAGTCAATGTCTCTGTAACCTTCTCCAAGGCGAGGTTGATTCACTCCAGCGGTCCTTAGAACGAGGTCCAAACGACCAGAACCCCGTGCAGATGGCCAGGGCCGTCACACAGCCGAAGCTGTACAAAGGCGGCCTCAGGGCGACTGGGAACTCCAAAGGCGCCCTACAGGCGACCGAGAAATCGCACCCTCGGGTATGGACGAAGTAGCCTTCAAAAATCCACGTCCCACGCACACACCAGATCGACGTCTGAATGCGGTGAGAATTGTTGAAAAGAAACGAAACCGCGAGTGAAGCACGAATCCTGCGCAAGTCAAAATGGCTGACGACCCGGTCTCGTGGCGCACGGCATGGCGATGATTCTTTCCTGAATCGACCGCAAGACCTGACATGCAGGTTGACCGGTCACAGCGACGACAACTCCGTTGTAGGAATTCCTCTCCCGGAAACCCAAAGTTCGCTAATGACTCGGCTCGCCAACGTTCGCTTCAGAACCCGGAGCAACTCGGCTTTCTTCTCCGACTCCTTTTCGTGCCGCTTCTTCCTCTTCCCCTCATTGTCTTCCTCTTTCGGTTTCCTGTTTCACTTACAGTTATCCTTTTAAACTTTTGATAACTGTTCGTGAATAATAAACCTTGTGAAACTAATAATAATACATAATATCAGAAACATGTCCAGTGGGTGAAAACCACAATAACAGAAGTCACAAACCCGTAACACAAGGGTGAAGATGGGCAGACGAGCTGTCAACTACATCAACATGTCGAGGAAGGATATGGTCCTGGCGACCGAGGTACAGCACACAGCCATTGTTGATCGAGAGGACTGGTAGCTGAGTATCAATGCCATCTGAGTTCGTCCGAAGAGCCGAATTAAGAAGAGGAAGAAGTTGTCCTGTCTGGGTTTGAATCACAACCACAAATCGCCCGATTGGTGTTTTGCAGACAGTGTGTTGTATCAATGAATCCGCCACCCGGACATTTCATCTGCTGGCATTTGCTCATGGAAGTTAAAGATTCCATGGGGTCTTTCACAAAAGTCGGACATAATGTGGCCACACCATGACACAATTTAAAATTTCTGCCCTCATAAACTGTCACGACGACTTTGGCGGGTTCACTGGACTAACAAGGAGACCAAACTACCAAGTTCGGTGTTACGTAAACATTGCAAAGACACATGGGTAGTGATAGGACTTTGATGACTTTAGTAACACTCAGTTTTGAAGAGACAAAAGGCTTTGCTAATTTAAGAACCCGAACTTCCCTCGTAGTCAATAACTACAGTGACATCTACTGAATACACCTCCCTACCTCCAACTCAACATTTATGTCCCCTCTCCCCACCAAAATGTATGTTAAAATCAAACTCAATTCTATAATGACTCACTCTAAATGGAACCATCCTTCACTCACTGAGAATCTTGATGTACCGTGCAAATATTCCAAAAAGAACCTCGACAACCTGCTGAGACTTCTCTGGGATCCCAGTAAGGAACTAGGTAGAGCGCATACGTCCGCCAGGCTGAACAGTTTATGTTTTGTATCCCACTGATAGAACGGATCTGCATCCGAACTTGAACCAAAATGTAATGAGCTTGTTGTTGTCACCTAACCAACTCATCCACCAAGTTGTATCATCATCAGTCCACATATTTTTGAGATATCGTGCAATATATCGTTTTTGGCCCCATCTCTCAATGGTAAAGAATCATTTAAAAATTCTCTTATCCGGATCCGGATTCAGATCTTCATCAAAATTGAATTTAGTCGTCCTTGTCACACACCCAACCTGTCCACCAAGTTTTGTCCAAATCCGTCCACATGCGGTCAAGGTATCTCCTTGGGAGTGTGTTGAGGCACCAAAAAAATAGATTTTCCACCATTTGTTCAATGTACATAAATCTCATATTGCTTGTTTGAAATATCATGCACTTTGTGAAATTACCGTCCGCTGGCTATTTGGCGCTGGTGAAACTCGCATGTGAAGTGATGTTAAACACGAGAGGAAACCTGAGAGGACACCTTGAGCTATCACCCGAATCACTGAACACGTTTCCAATCCCTGCTTAAATCCACAGGGGGGCACTGTATCCGTGGCACAGCCATGCTCCTGACAATGATATAACCAACAGCCATGTGCTGCGTACAAACTTCATGTCCGTCATGTGTCATCAATTTTGAAACTGGCACCACTATAAAGTGTCATCCTGGTGTTTCACAGGTAAAGCGTATCAGTCATTTGGAAGGTGGTGTTAAATCTGACGGTCCTATCTGCAAGCATAACTTTATGCATGTTAGACGATCCAACGGTACCTTTCAAAAAGAGTAGGCCATTGCTTGATGGCCTGACAAAATTCCAAAGGGGTGAGGGTGAGGAAGGATGGACTGCTTCGGTATCAAGGTCGGGCTCCTATAAATGATGCAACCAGCAGTCAGGTGCTGCATAAGTGAGCAAAAATAAGTTCTGGTAACTTTGTCTGAGTTAAGGAAATAGTTAGGAGAGTGGCAGGTATTTCATAAGATTAGCAGGTGAAAGTTCCAGACATTCCTGCAGCATACGTTGTGCCTTTATTATTTTTTTTAAATGAACTTAATGTTGTCCTCAAATCTCGACCAATATCTTGAACTTACAGATGCACCTGTGACGTAATTCTTCAAAGCCATTGCATATTTCTGCTAGAAATGAATACATCAGGGTTCAAAGGTTAGCCGAGATAAATCTGAACTGTGTCATAGCAAACGTGTACAGCCTGTTTACCGGCATGTTTCTGTGTACTTGTTCTGCAAATGGATGCGTAAGAAGAAAGCACAATTTGTGATTGTTATCACGAAAGTATTTGTTTAAATAAGTCACAAAATTACGGCCATATGCCTGTGAAAAATGCAGTCTTTTATGTGGGTTGGAAGGCCGAGTGTGCTACAACTTTAACATTTCCTCTGGAAAAAAAACGTTAATCACTCAAATATCTGGAACTGTTTACTGTGCACTGATGTCATTTCATTTGGCAGCAAAAAAAGGATTTGGGGGAAGGAAGTTATATGGGAATTACCACGCAACACTATCTTGCTCAGGCAGAATTCCAGTGGCCATCCCAAGATTCCCGGAGGGCATTATGAGACAACGAGGAAGTCTGGATGCACATCACATCATATGTTGTTGTTGTTGTATAGCCCCAGACAGTTCTCTCAAACAGGCCCGCGGCACGGAAACAGCCGATCGATCTCGATCTCTCGATCCCGATCGAGAGAGAGAGAGAGAGAGAGAGAGAGAGAGAGAGAGAGAGAGAGAGACAGAGAGAGAGAGAGAGAGAGAGAGAGAGAGAGAGAGACAGAGAGAGAGAGACAGAGAGAGAGAGAGAGAGACAGAGAGAGAGACAGAGAGAGACAGACAGAGAGAGAGACAGAGAGAGAGAGAGACAGAGAGAGAGAGAGAGAGAGAGAGAGAGAGAGAGAGAGAGAGAAGAAAAGAAATAGAGACAAGCGGGAAAGGGCCGGTCCATGTGGGCTCTGACCGTGACTGCGCTGCCCTGACGAATCTGGGCAGCAGGGAAGAATGGGGAAGATTTGGCCTGGACTTGCGTTTAGGGGTACAACCACTGCGACGAGGCATCCCGGATATCACGTCATATGTTGAAGAGATGGCAGACTCCCTGAGGCTATTAATGAGCCAGCTTGATTTTCACCAACAACCCAATCATAATATGGAAATTCTCCAGTCGAACTGTTGAACCCACGACCTCGAGGACAGTCTAGCGTCCTCAGCACTTGGCCACCATCAACTCAATTAAGAATTTGTGGAATTGCATTAGCCTCACGGTTGCCATGGAAAAACGAAGAAGCTTCCACCAAAAAAAAAAACATACAGGCCTTCAGCCTTATTGATTAGTGTTGGATGTGGGAATAAACGAACATTATTCGATCGTCTTCCCGTTTCAAAACTGAATTCGGTTAAAATGAATCAATAAAACTGCAGGCAGAGAATTTTGTGTCAAACAGTTTGAGTACATGTGAAAAGATAAGTTAGGAAAGTTTCGAATAGAATGAGATAAACGTATTTGCTGATATCCCCCTCCTGAAACCCCCAGCATCGTTGCCTTCAATGGCCGTCAACTTCTAACTCGGCGAAAACCTTGTAAAGATAATAAAGTTGACCTTTCAGACTTGAGTTTCAAATGAGGTGACATCTCCCAAACTGATTTCTACCAATATTCCATGGTCTTCTGCATTCCTGTGAGAGTGAGTGGGCAGCGATTGATGGCGAGGCTATTATGGTGCAAGGCCATAGCCAGCAGCCCGTAATGGCCGTGGAAAGTAAAATAAAGCCGTTATCAAACTTCGTGTCCAAAGATCTCCTGGATGCCTTGTTACGAAGCACACTCACAAAGATGATTGCAATGCAATTTGTGCGCCATTTTTCTTGACGAAATTGATTCTTTTTTATTCTTCCTGCCTGTGCAATTGGCTTGCGGCCTTTTCAAGCTAAACCTCACTCGGATTGACCTCCTCAATACTGCTTTCCATCAGAGATCAATAGACACAAATCACTTAAATAGTTTAAGTAATGTAATTACTATAATAGTGAGTACTGCAGTTAGATCATTACCTCGTTGAGGAAGGAAATATTAATGGGAAGGAAAGGTTGTAAATACCATCATGGATATAGGAATGAGTTTCACAGACCTTTTGAAAGGTGTTCAGATAAATAAAAAAAGAGGAGGATTGGATCTGATACATTTTTTACCAGTATCCATGTTCTAGCGAAACTACCTAAATCCAGGATCACTGGTACCTAAAACCTACCTAAAACCTAAATTCAGGATCACTGGTATCTAAAACCTACCTAAAACTACATAAAACCTAAAGACAGGATCAATGGTACCTAAAACCTACCTTAAAACTACCTAAAACCTAAAGACAGGATCAATGATACCTAAAATCTACCTTAAAACGACCTAAAACCTAAACTCAGGATCACTGGTGTCTAAAACCTACCTAAAACCTAAATCCAGTTTCACTGGTACCTAAAACCTATCTAAAAATTACCTAAAACCTAAATCCAGGATCTAGCAAAACTTTCACTCATTTGGTCCTGTTTTTTTCTGCCTGAAGGACCAACTTCCACGGTCTCTACAATCTCATTCTTTCCTTCAGGGCTTCAAGACAACTATTCACCACCATCTGAGATCATCCACCATCCACAACCATGATCTTTTCTACTCCCATTCACCTCTGTCCCCTAAGCCCACCTCCTACCAAATTCCAGTTTTTCCTTCCTAAGAGTTTTCTTCTGTATCAATTTTGTGTACCCCCTGTTTCCGCCCTTACTCCTGTGTGTCCGCACATTCCCCCTTCTCTTTCTACTATTCCTTTCGTTATGCTATGTCCTCATCCATTCTATATTCTACCTCCTCCACGAGCCTCGACGCTATATACAAAAAAGGTCTACCCAAGAGCAAGTGATATGTTCCCAATTGACTCTACCACAGACCCAGTCGTTACCACAATACCAACCAAAATGGATCAACACAACCGCAGAAAGCAGAGCAGATTTAATAAGGGAATAATAGTTCCTCACCAACATCATCTCCTTCCTGCTCCTCTTCCGATGTTGGCATCAGACCCATCTCCAGGCATTTCTTGCTGTGTGCTTTGGACTTCATATGTTTCGTTAGGTTTCCTAGAACACAGACAAACGATACACTCGCAAAGGCCGTCTAACGCCAAGTACATAGCACCGAAGATGTGTCAAGACTCCATGGTTTCCTTATTCTATTTTAGATGTCCAGTGTAAACGCGTATGATGACCACATTGTGGGGATATGCAAAGAAAACGAGATGGGAACATTCTTACACTCAACCTTCCACATCCTCTTTTCTGTTCTATTTGAAAAGCTGACGTGGCCATGGTACCGGCCCAAATATTTATTCACTGAAAGACTGAATACAAGTCATCCGGGAGCTTTTGCATCCGTAAGTATGGTGAATGGGGCCGTCTTGCTTCACAAGACGCAGAATCCTCTACTGGAACTGCACAAACCATGGCGGCCCTCCTCCATCCCTTCGATGAATCAAAATTCCAGAAGAACACACTATCGCTAGTCCATCTGCTTCCTCGTAATGAGAAAGAATCAGAAAACAAAAGAGGTGAAAAGTCTTTCACTTTGACCAGTTGCAAGTTCTCGATTGCAGAAAACGCCTTTTTCAAATATACTGTTCTAAAGAAGATCAGTACCATGTTAAGAACATATGAAGCAATATAAATTATACACATAAAATAATTATTGTTTTTTAACCAACAACTACATACTCTCAAAAAATGGATGGAGTGGGAGTTGGGTGGGGAGGTGATTGAGAAAAACATCACACAGGGACAAGGGGAATATCAGACTGTAATTTCACTATTAAAGTGCATCACAGCTTTCATCATCTGTAACTACAAGAGAGACGTGCGTGTGTGTCTGTCACCTCTCTTCTCAGAAATGGCCAAACGGATCTTCGTCAAACTTTCGGAGGTTCATCAATGAGTGTCGGAGAGTGTTTCAGGCGAAAACAAAATTGGCAAGAAAGTTGGATTTTAAAAAACTTTAATTGCTTTATAGTGCCCGAGAGCCTGGTGTTGGCTTAACGGTTAGGGTGGCTGGCTTGAGATCTCAGGGTCTTGAGTTCAAGCCCTGAATTAACACCAAGTGGGTTGACTCAGCCTGTCATCTTTCCGAGGTCATCAAAATGAGTACCGTGAAATGGGGTGAATAGGGACAGCAAGGTGAATAGCGACACAAACTGAAAAAAAGTTCGGAAACTTTTTTCGCTGAAAATTGATAACCATACTGATTTGTTGATATTTGGGTTGAAAGTGTTCTCTTGTTTTTTTAAAAAGCAACTTATAGTCCCTATTACCCCCATATATGGGTTAAGTAGGAATAAATAGGATTTTTATGGCTGTCCCTATTCACCCCGTTTTACGGGTGAATAGGGACAGTCACTAATACAAAAATAATAATAATCAAGAAATAGGGACAGTTTGGAGAGACTTTTTATCCCATATTTTTTTTCATTGGCACCGTGGTTTATATTATGGGTGCATATTATGTGCATCCATCTGAGCTATCAATTTAGCAATAAGTTGGAAACTCAGGATTGTTTCTTGATTATTATTTTTTTGTATTAGTGACTGTCCCTATTCACCCGTAAAACTGGGTGAATAGGGACAGCCATAAAAATCCTATTTATTCCTACTTAACCCATATATGGGGTTAATAGGGACTATAAGTTGCTTTTTAAAAAAAACAAGAGAACACTTTCAACCCAAATATCAACAAATCAGTATAGTTATCAATTTTCAACGAAAAAAGTTTTCGAACTTTTTTTCAGTTTGTGCCTCTATTCCCCCCATTTCACGGTACCAGCTTACTGGGATGAATGAGCCATTTGAGTATCCTGCATAGGAGTGGCGACCTCTCCAGGATTGTGCCCAATAATAGCCAAGAAACTGGGCAGCCATATGCATCTGAAGATGCAAAAACGAGTGGTCATCATCATAGTGTCTGAGCCTTTGTAGCTATGTGGAAGCTAATATTAAATGATCCCTGTCCCCAATCATGAGTGGGTGTAAGGAAGCGTTTTAGTCCTCCACAAAAAAAAAATTAAATCTCTTCTAAATGCCAAGAGGTTTGGTACAACACTTGGCAACGCCGGTACCCCTGCTAGTTTCACATAAATTCAATGACGACAGGCCAAAACACTCAGGTTTTGCAAAAGTGTGTGGATCCATGTTTGTGCGGATTTACAAGTGTGCTGCTGTAAAATATTTTTATGAGAAGTTTATATGCACCTGATTTAGACAGGACTGTCGGTTTAACATCCGCTTCAAACTAATAGCACATCTCAACCCATGCATTATTTAAGACTTCAAATGTCATGTGCAAAGAAATAACCAAAATAAATCTTTATTACAAAAAAAATATTCAAATGAAATCAAACTTTTGAAATGGTTTTCTTCTTGTTCATCTTATATTATGGGGTAGGATGCTCGTAAGGCATGGACGATTGGCACAAGTCTTTCACGAACCGGCTAGCCAGGCATGAAATTCGACTGAAGACGATTTGGGCAGAAAGTTGCAAATTTGTTCAGGGTGCCGGTGATAACTCGCCTAATCTTTGTGAAAGACACCATGTCCGTCAGGGTCGTTGATGTCCGTCAGAAACAAACGATGGCAGGCGGGACAGCCAGCTTAATGTCACAGTCCCCTAGGATGGTGATTCAACAACTCGTTGATGCAATGCCCAGCCTGTGAAACACCAGGATGAATGTTTGTAGTTGGGTTAGCAATCAAACCCAGGTTAGACAGCTCAAAGGTAAGTGTGCTATCTGAGCTAGCTTGTTGGAACTCTGTGTTGAAACAGCAATGGAGCAAAAATGAAATATTCCAAAATTACTACACTTGGAGTCTTGGAGAGTGAGGGGGGTAATAGTCTCCTGGGAATTAAACCCATGTCTCTACAGATCAGGTGTACCCGAACAAATGAGTTCCCATAAAAATCACCGTTGATGTTACCATCAACATCAATTTTTAGGTTATTTCTCCGAAATATCTTCAGAGTGGGTCCCGGTGTCTGACAAACTACGCGACCGATATGGACAAAATTTGGGGTTTGGTCTCATGGGGCTGGGCTCCCCATCTGGATGCACCCCTTATAAAGGGGATAAAAGAGGGCTTTGCCCCAAATATTGGTATGTCATTCAAAAATCTTCTTCTCAGAAACTGTCCAAAAGAATCAGACCAAACTCGACAGGAAGCATTGCGACCATGATCTAACCTTACGTTGTGCTCCTCACAATCATATCTTCCTGGGAAAATGGGCCACGGGAACCCTCCCCGAATCCCGCATTTTCACCAAAACATCTTCCTCTCCACAACTACCTGAGTGACACCTACCAAATTTGGTATAATGCATCAGGACAGTGGGGTCTCATTGGATTATGCTCCCCATCCGGATCCACCCATTCAAAGGGAGTAAAAGCGTGGTTCTGCCACAAATGTTGGAATTCCATTCAAAAATGGTATTCTCAGAAACCGACAACCGGACCCACACCAAACTGGCCATGGGAAATCGTGACCATGCCCTAACCTTAAGTTGTGCTCCCCATGGCCGTATCTCCCCTAGAAAGGGGGCACAGGCTCCCTCCCCTAATCCCTCTTATTCACTAAAACATATTTTCCTCACAAACTACATGACCAATATGGACGTAATTTGGGACAATACATCAGAACATTAAGGTCTCATGGGATTGTGCTCCCCATCCCGATAGGCTACGCCCCCTATTAGAGGCTGAAAAGGGGGTTTCACTTCAAATTCAGGTAATTTATTTTAAAATCTTCTCAGAAACCGTGGGGGAAATAACCGTCAGTCCCAAACAGGGGACTTTCCTCTAGAACAGTGCAACTATAGGATCAGACTTAAATCAATGTAGTTGTGAATTAAAAGCTGTGCTCATTGCAAAAACAAACTTGAGTGTTCATAGAACACCTTACCCCATGCAGTCTTGAGAAACACGGACATGGGCGGGTTCTATGAGAACAAATTTGATTGGTTGAGATGCCGTAAAATGCCGTAAAATTTTGTCCAGTACTGCTAAATGAACAGGCAGGTTTTTGAAAGTGCCAAAAGGCTATTTGTGTTCTACAGCGTTCAAGTATATAATTCAATTGAAATAAAATAAAGATTTTAAAGGTTGTAGAAAAAACAATTTGTTAGTTTACCGCCGTTGATGCAGCGTCTTTTACACCACCTTATTTAACATGTTAAATTAGTTATTCGTGCCTATTGTTTGTGTTCTTTATAATGTTGCTAAAAACAGGATGTTTCTTATTTGGAATGATTTTCCATTTTGTTTCACTGCCCGACAGGTAGACATAGTAAAACAAGAATGATCGACTGCGGTCACAATGTGTGACACAAAATGTACATTTTTCGCCTCCTCTGTCCACTCAACTCCCACATCGTTGCTGTTGAAGGTATTATACAATTCATCTCCGAGGATCTTTATGGTTTAGTTCAATATCAATTACGAGACTGACTGTGTTCCCGTGTGAATGAATAAGTTTAGAAAGAGCCGTGTCTGTCCCATGTTCCCATGTGAATGAATAAGATTAGATAGAGCCCTTGGTCCCATGTAAATGAACAAGATTAGACAGAGCCGTGTCTGTCCTGTAGTCCCATGTGAATGAATAATATTAGATTGAGCCATGCCTGTCCCGTTTTCCCATGTGAATGAATAAAATTAGATAGAACTGTGTCTGTTCCGTGTTCCCATGTGAATGAATAACATTAGATAGAGCTATGTAGTGTCCCATGTTCTCATATGGAACTGCCTTTAGAGGCCATTTTTCCATGCAGAGCGGGTGCTGGCCTTTTTTGGGGCACCGTGGTCCCCTTTTGAGGCAATGTTTTACGACCGGACCATGTTCCCATATGAATGAATAAAATTAGATAGAGCCATGTATGTCCTGTGTTCCCATGTGAAAGAATAACAATCGATAGATAAGATTCATTGTGATTCCAAACAGGGGATTTATTTTATATCTATTACCTCAGTTTTATCGTGTGTGCCTCTCCCTCTCTTCCACCCTCCCACTCTCTCTCTTGTTCATAATAAACCTTTTGTTCATAAAAAACCTGTAAAAGGTCATTCGAGGTACGGGACTTTGCCCAAAGAAGCACAACTGAATTGGCCTAAAAAATCTGGTAATGGGCCAATTAGGAAACACGCAATTAACACATATGGGGCCGTTCAAAAATTACATAATGCTACTTTTTAGGGAGGTGCGACGAGCTTGATTAAACCTTATTAATAATTTAACACTTGATCCAAACAAAGGCATGTAGGAAAATGTTCGGAGAACGTTTGGATTCGGAAGAGTGTCAGAGAGCGGCATTCAGGATTGCAAAGCAGATAGCAAAAGAGAGGTGCGATGTGATGGGGGTGAGTTGCTTGAAGGACGAAGTGGGACAAATCGTTGTGGACCCAGATGGAATTAAAGGAAGATGGAAAAGATATATGGAAATACTGTTGAATACAGAGAATGAATGGGATGGCAACATAGAGAGTAACCCAGTTTTAGGACCGGCAGAGAAGATAACTGAAAAGGAAGTTGAGGAAGCGATAAAATCAATGAAGAGTAGAAAAGCGGGAGGGCCGAAGGGAGTTGTGGGAGATATGTTGAAGGCAGCAGGAAGTTGGTGTGTGAAGAGAGTGGCAGAGATCTGTAATCTGGTGGTGAAAGAAGGTCGCATTCCAGTGGATTGGGAACTGAGTACCCTCGTCCCTCTATACAAGGGGAAAGGTGACCCTCTGGAGTGTGGCTCGTACTGAGCGATAAAGGTATTGGAGTATGGAATGAAGGTATTGGAAAGGGTGTTGGAGAGGAGGATAAGGCAGTTGCAGGAGAAGTACATGGAGAAGAGGAAGAAGTTGTTTCTTGGGTTTGTTGATCTGGAGAAAGCATTCGATAGGGTTCCACGCGAAGTATTGACATGGGCATTGAGGAAGTTAGAAGTGGAGGAATGGTTGATCAGAGTTGTGATGGCAATGTACAAAAGAGCGCGCACAGCTCTAAGGACAAAGGACGGGAACAGTGGTGAGTTTGAGGTGAAGGTGGGAGTGCATCAGGGGTCGGTACTAAGTCCACTACTATTTGTAGCTGTGATGGAGGTGCTGGCTCAGAACGTAAAGGAGGGTTTACCGTGGGAGTTGTTGTATGCAGATGATCTGGTGTTGATTGCGGAAAGTATGGATGGACTGAAGGAAAAGATGAACAAGTGGAAGGAATGTATGGAGACAAAAGGTCTGAAGGTGAATATAGGAAAGACGAAGGTGATGGCAAGTGGTAAAGCATGTGGTGAGGTGGAAAGAACTGGGAAGTGGCCATGTGCTGTGTGCAGGAAGGGTGTCGGAGTGAACTCCATTCAATGTACAATGTGCGCTGAGTGGGTTCATCAAAAATGTAGTGGTCTGAGAGGGTCATTAACCAGTGTGGCAGCTACATTCAAATGTAAGGTGTGCACAGAGGGAGCCGCAGATGGAGGAAATGTTGAGTTGGATCTTGGAGACAGCGTGAAGCTGGAAGGTGTGAAAACATTTTGCTACCTCGGAGACATGCTGAATGGAGAAGGTGGATCAGACTCGGCAACGGTTGCTAGAGTGAGATGTGCATGGAAGAAGTTTCGGGAACTGAGTGGCGTGCTGATGAGGAGGGGAGTGTCGTTGAAGCTGAAGGGAAAGGTGTATGCTGCATGTGTGAGAAGTGTTATGATTTATGGGAGCGAGACATGGGTCATGAATGTAGAGCAGCAACGAAGGCTGGAAAGGGTGGAAATGCGAATGGTTCGGTGGATGTGCGGAGTATCGTTGAGAGAGAGAGGAAGACAAATGATGAATTGTGAAAGATGATAGGAATAGAGCCTGTGATTGATGCTGTGAAGAGAAACAGGTTGAGATGGTTTGGTCATGTGTTGAGGAAGGATGAAAGTGACTGGTTGAGAAGAGTGATGGAAATGAATGTAGAAGGAAGTAGAGGACGGGGAAGACCGAAAAAGACTTGGCTAAAGATGGTGGAAGAAGAAATGCGGGCAAGGGGGTTAACAAGGAGAGATGCAGAAAATAGGGCAAAATGGAGAAGATTGTCATGGGGACCGCAAGGCTAACCCCCACTCTAGCAGGGAAAATGGCCTTAAAATGCATGTTGTTGCGTTGTTATATCCAAACAAAGACAATGGAAATCTGATGCAACAAAGCTGGGGAGTGTATAATCAGCAGAGGTCAGTGTTAGGCATAGGCCCACCAAGAAGCAATATGGCGGCCATACTATGCTGGGCGGAGTCAAGCGACAGATGTGGGTGTGGTCAGGCAGCTGTCTGACCAATGGGTGCACATTTAAAAAATTGACTCAACAAAAACCACAACAACAACAACAACAGCAGCAGCAGCAGCAGCAGCATCAGAAACGTGAAGCTCTTGCAGATCTGCAACATGTCACTTTAAGTTAACTTTAGAATAACTATAAGGGTATGGTAGGAGTGGCAAAACATCGGCAGATATGCATACATAATAAATATATAGCCACTATTTAATTTTATACTGTGTATACAACCCAAACATAAAACATAATTGATGTTTCAATAACCATCATCAATCACTTCAATCTAGATTACCCAGAGTGGCATACATGTGGGAACCATAGCTCGGACACATAGATTGTACACGTTCACAGATTGGCTTTTGTGTTATCAATGCTTGGAGGGATGGATGGCTGGATGGATGAGGGGAAGGAGGGATGGATGAGTGGAAGGAAGGATGGATGAGTGGAAGGAGAGATTAATGAGTCGAAAGAGGGTTGGATGGGTGGAAGGAGGGTTGGATGAGTGGAAAGAGGGATGGATGAGTGGAAGGAGAGATTAATGAGTCAAAAGAGGGTTGGTTGAGTAGAAGGAGGGATGGATGAGTCCAAGGAGGGATGGATGAGTCCAAGGAGAGATGGATGAGTCCAAGGAGGGATGGATGAGTCCAAGGAGGGATGGATGAGTGGAATGGCTAATTTTGTTGGCTGCCGAATCGAATGCAAGAAAACCTGGATCAACCTACGATGAGGAGCAATGCGCCGATTCCTCTCCAACAATTGTCCGTGGTGCAAATGCTATACAAGTGCATCATTTCAATTGGATGTTGGTGATATGGGGTCAGTGTTTCACAGGCTAATTGGCTGTTTAGATGCGCACAACTAAACGGCTGTTTATATCCCTTCGTAAATTGCTATCTAGGCAGGTAATTAGCAGTGCACATACAACAATGTTTTTTTCAGCTTTTAAGGGTTCGGCATATGTCAGCAAGACGCTCGCTAAATAAATGTCTTTCGTAAATTCGGCCCACAGAGTCACAGACACACAAAGTGAATCAATTGTTTAACCCCGCTTTTCATGTTGCGTGCGCGGGGGAATAAAAATGAAAAACAAAGATGAGCAATGTGACCAGAATTGCCTCCATCATGAAAAGGGATGTGAGATTGGTGGCCAAGTGAACCTCTATTGAAAAGCCTGCAAGAGGCAAATAAATGAAGGAATAAAGGACTGAGTCATGTGCACAGCGTGCTCATTAAAATGGGGGGAAAACTACAACAACCATAAGAAGTCTCGATGAACACTGATAACAGGGAAATAACACAAGACAACAGCTCTCTCTCTCTACCTCTCTCAACGAGCCATAAATTGATAAAAGACAAATGTTCTCTAAGAATCACATCTCTATTCTCCATCCTCACAGGCTTGTGTGAGTGGCATACTGAGCACCGTTGGAAGTACCCGGTGATCCCAAACAGCTTGCGGAGAGTGCGCCTTCTTCGTATGCGGGTGATCCGCTCTCGGCATACACATGCACAGACTGGGTATAGCTATGACAATGAGCTCTCTCATGATAGGTATCCCTAAGGCATCAGCAATCTTCGCAAAAACTGGTGTGGTTATTATAATAACTTCATATTGTCTTCACTCACTCTGAGTGCAATTGCTTTCTTTTTATAATGGGGTGGGAGTGAATCTGGGATGACTGCTCAGCATTAGCATGACGATTTCTAGTCCTTAATTCCAATTTATTAGCACCATCTCCCCACCCCCCACTGCCCCTTTACCACCCCAGTTTCCTGAAAACCTTCCATTTCCTACAATGTCTGGTAGTTCCAATTTATTTGCCTGATTACACTATATTTCAAATTGGCTTTTTCTAAGTGCCTTGCCCTCAGCAATGAAGGGAAATGGTGCCTGCGTCACAGTAGGCCTTACATATCTGGCATCCGGGTTCCTGTAAACAGTGCCACTTAAAGCCTAAATCCTTGTATTTTCCTCCCACTCTTCTGACGTCCATGAAAATTTCAGGGTGCAGACGTCGGGTGTAACTACGAAAAAAAAACGTGGCGAGCAGCAAGTGCTCTTTACTAACACAGCGTGACACCGGCCGGTCGACAAGCGCATCCCCGAGCAACCACCGCAGGCATCGCACCTGCCGCTGCGCTCGGATATGCTGAGGCCTGTGGGATGTGCAGCGCTCGGTTCAGCTCATCAATGCCACATCGAAAGGCTTCCTTTTTCTTGGCTGCTATCGTTTTGCCTAATGGGCCTCCGTTGACCTCATCTGGAGCATAATGGAGTCGTAACGGTTCTCCTGAGACGCTTGCTGCATCTTGCGGCCATACAGGCCTGTTAGGCTAACAATCTGTCATCAGCCAGCTGATGCGCCACTTTGTTTTCTTTTGTAAGTGATGCCCTTGTGCCTCAAAAGCCACTTCTACAACAAAGCGGAACAATAAATTTTTTTAATTCTGTCAACAGTAAAACTAATAAAGTGCTCATCATAGCAATATTACATTCAAAATCATTTCGATAAGGTGGGGTATGGTGGGGTATATGATGCGGCGAAATGTCCCCATCCATCATATCTCATCCCCTCAATCGTGGTTTTATGTTGAGTATCGTGAAAGTCTGCACCATGAGAGAGCTCTCTGATTGAATGCTACAGCAGGCAATTTCATACTCAACAAAAGGACCTAAAATGAAGAATGGATGTGTCAGTATACAAATGGCGTTAAACACCCCTACAAAAGTGCTGTTCACCAAGATAGTATTGAATAAAATTCGAATTTTCATTCAAACATAAATTAAAGAATCCTCCATGCATCACTACACCAGGTGCTTCTTCAAGAGGAGAAGATGGTCTCTTTGAGGGCTCATGGAAAAGCCAAGGAACTGAAGCACCAGAAGTAGACAACAATCAACAACTACCCTCGATCCCCCCAGGAGATTGGCCCAGGCGATGGCGCAAAAGCCACACTCCCAGAGAACTTTGTCAATTTTTCCACTGAAGAGACCTGCAGATATTGCGGCCTTCCAAGTTCTGCTTATTCTCCTTTCCAGGGATCTAGAACTCAATCTTGGCCCACACATCTACATATACCAAGCATGCAACCAACGTATGTCAATCACAAGAAGACATGACTCACTGAAATGCAACAGTTGCCAGAATTAAGTGCCATACATCTAAAATATGCTATGCTCACTTCACACCGTCTACATAACCAACGGCGACCCATATGTGGTTACAAACTCACTAAATGGATAAGCTCAGGTCCAAAATCTGTATTCTCTATCACGCATTAAAATCCTTCAAATGGAGTACCTCAGGGCTCCCACCCACCCTCTGTAATCTGTTTCTCCAATATCTCCCCCCACAACACCATTAGGTAAAACACTCCTTTCATACACAAATCTTGCAATTTCTATGCAACATCACAGAACCCAACATGCCGCCGACTCACTCCAGCAATATATTACACCTTCTGGAACACTGCCTCAACCAAATCCGCATGAAAGCCTCTCCCTTAAAATCCACGGCAACTCTTCACCATAGACAGATGTCATTCCGACTTGCATCCTCACATTACATTGTTCCTCCTGATAGACTAATCCAATCAAGTCTTCCTGCTAGACAGACACCTGACAACACTCGGTCTTACTCCCAAAACAAACATGATGACTCCCAACATAAACATTATCAACAACATCAATGCATCAATGCTACATGGAAAGTTAACACACTCCAGGGACATACACGCACCACTTTCAGACAATAAAACGAGTCACTCAATACAATACACAAACAATTTATTCACAACAACATGAACTATGCTAGGCCAAGTTTGGCACCGGCAATATCTGATACCAATATTCTCAAGTTACAGATAACTCAAAACAAGGCCCTCAGCATCCTATCAGGATGCACACAACCAAGGAGCGTCAACCGTCTCCATGTCAAAACAAAACTACACCAAATCCAGGATCACCTCGACGTGCGAGCCAATCGTTTTTTCTCAGCAGGGAACGATCCTTTACACCCCAGTACTTTCATGTTAAACCACCTGCCAACTCAGAGATTCACAAAAGATTCCACAGCTCACTGCTACTCCTACATATTCAACAACATCCCTCCCCTTTCCTCCAATATCTCCCTTCACAAACACATCAACAATCACCTAACTACCTCCTCACTCCAGTGCTACAGCCCCCTCCCATCTTCTCAAATAACGCTCTTCCTGCTGAGATACATGTGAGTGCAGAATTAACTCTCTCTCTCGAGGGAAATGAGAGTGCATCTCACCAGATTGCAGTGCGGTAAACACCCATCTCTCCAACACGATCAGTGCAGGATCTACCTCACAGAACATCTACTATGCCTACACTCCAACATTTCTCCACACACCACAATTCCTTTACTCTCTACATGACTGCATTCACACAGCACAGACAATCTTTCAACATTGTACAGCAATCAACCCAGCATGTACAGCACTGTAGGGGCATCAACTTAAAAACATTTCACCTGGTCCAGATTTGGAGAAGGTAACGATATTGTTGTGCACTTCCATTGGAAAACTGTGTGACTGTATGAACCGTGGAATATTTAGTGAAGCCCACAGATAGAACAGACAATGAACAATGTTGGGATGTCCTAGAGTTAAGTTAAACTGGACATCAACTTGGCTTCCAACGGACTGTTATCAGCAATTGGTTTGCAACCATCAACAAAACAATGATGTTAAAGACAGGCCTGCAATAGGACGACCCAAGATGACCTCTAACAGAGAAGATGCAGCACCGATCAGGCTTCTCAGACATATTCCTTTTGCCACAAGCAAAGTGTTGTGACATGAATGGAATCTCTCTTGGAGGTTACCCAAGATAACTGTCTGGCACTGGCTTCATGCTGCAGGTTATATACAGTATAGCCTCAGGACTGATAAGATGCCCTCTTCTCACCCCCTGAACACAAAGCAACCTGCTTGGCATGGTGTCAGGCAGGTCAACACTGAAATGTCATAAGATGCCCTCTTCTCACCACCTGAACACAAAGCAACCTGCTTGGCATGGTGTCAGGCAGGTCAACACTGAAATGTCACATCTTGGAGGAAGGAAGATCCATTGGTCTGATCAGAGGCGATTCTCCTGCACGTGACTGACGGTAGAACTCAGGTTTGGCGGCAACCCAACGCAGCCTATACACCCAAAAACAATGTGGAGTCCATCCTGTTTGGTTGTGGATCTGTTATGCTATGGGGCTGCCTGTTATCCTACTATCATCACACTGAAATACGCAATTTGGTGTCTGTCTGTCTGTCTGACGATTTTTGACCGAGATACATTTCGTCGTTACTTATCCAATCTCAACCAAAGTTGACAGGAGGACTAAGGGTCACACAATGAAGGTTGTAGCTAATTCATTTCCCCCCCCCCCCTTCCTTCCCAAGGGGATTATCTCCGCCAAGGGGGGTTTCCTCGCCAATGGGGTTGCACAATGAGGTGTATATCCGTGTTATCATATAGCTTTATCATGCCGTTTTTCCAACGATGCTTCTAATAACAAAACCAACAGCAAAAGCATAATATTAATGTTATTACAAAACAATATTCATACTAATAGTATCCCACCTCCACTAGGGGTGTTTCCTCTTTGAACAAACGTCGTGTTAACATGTATAAATAGCTTATCGTTCCGTTTTCGTGGGAGCAACCTCTACCAGAAGTAAAAAATAATATAAACCACAAACACGTATGATTACCTTTTTAAACAGTCGCTAATGCTGTTTAACACCAAAATGAAAGAAATGTGGAGGAATCCAGACATCAGTCTATGCTTATCACATCGCCGAACGCACCTGATCGAAGATCTACTGTAGTCCATAATATACTCCACAAACGTTAATAACACGACCCTTCCTGCCGCTAACGTGTTCTTCCAAGGCGTTTTTCATGGCGTTTTTCCAAAGCTGCTTCTCATTACAAAAATAATAACAAACTTATGATAATAGGATAATATTAATGATATTATGAAACAATATCCCCACTCCCCAAGGGGTTTTGTGACTTGCGATATTGTGACTTGCCCCCCAACTCTCCCCCGACACCCTCACAGAAGTAAATTTTATTATCGGGAATTTATAATGGTGAGGCACGGTCTGTTCTTTTCAATGACCTGATCTAACATACGTGATAGTAATAATAATTGATAGTAATAATAAGGATAATAACATGACTCCCCCTGCCGCTCCCGTAGTGAGCGGGTGTACTAGTATATTAAATCAGACAGTTTTCTATATGTAGTATGTGTGAGTGTACATTTGGAAATCATAGAAAAAAACCAAGGCTTGGCCGATCTCCACCAAATTTTGCATAGGTGTTGGTAGTACCCAGGGTCACGTCATGGACACACAAATAAAAATCCCCCTATCCTGCAAGTGGGAGGGTGGGGGGGGGGGGGGGAGGCAACTTGTTATTTTCACCTTTTCACTGTTTGTTCAAATTTGGCACACAGATAATGAATGATGGCTTTGTTGTGTTGAAGAAGGGACATGACCGCATAGATGAGTTTCAGACGGACTCCTTTAATTAAGCACACAACGTCGGTCAACTCCAGCCCAACATGGCGTGTGCCGTAAAACGTCATCGTCATAAAGCAAACATTAATTCACAGCACTGACGTAACATGCCAGTGTGCAGACATAACATTGAGATGAAACACTGATGGTTGAGGTATGTTATTAGCCAATTGATTAAGAAATTATTTTAGGATCATTGTTTATTAATTTTAATTATGCAATTAATCAATCAATTATTGTACACTTCTCCCTCCCAAGACCGTCTCTATGTGCTGCATGGTGGTATCGCTGGGCACCTAAGGTGCCCCGGCAATGCCACGCTGGAGGATGTTATTTATTTATTTGGCATGGGGCAGTGTACTTTGAATGTATCTGTACTTGTTTCATGTTTTTTTCGAGCCATCCTCTGAAATAACAGCAAAGCATTATTTAAGTACATAACGGGTAAAGAGCTGTTTACGAGATGTGTGGACCCGTTGAGGAATGGCACAGGAAGATTGTTTGGTGATTAAAGTGAGACGACACATTTATTAAATAATTATTTTTGCTTCAACATTTAAACAAGAACAGTTAGGGTAACTTCCAATAGGTGAGAGTATCTATCTTGGAGGTGGGCAAGGGGTTTTATAGTAGATCCAAGTTGGAGTGGAGGAAAAAAAGAAACAGCTAAAATAACTAAGGGTTGTGCATAAAGGTTAAAGATAAAGCTCCAGGGCCAAATGATATGCATCCAAGGGTATTGAGGGAGGTGGCAGAGCAGATAAGTGTGGTAGTAGCAGATATCTTTAACTGCTCGTTGGAGTCAGGACAGGTACTGGAGGATTGGAGATGAGAAAATGTAACACCGTAAATTAAGAGAGGTTCCAGAAAAAATTGGGGAACTATAGACCTGTAAGTTTAACTTCCGTTGTGGGGAAGATTTTGGAAACGTTCATTAGCAATCAGATGGAGAACCATTTAAATAATTTCAATCAAATTAAAGGTACTATAGTAAGCATGGATTTAGCAATGGGAGATTGTTCTATGAAACAGTTGCTGACTGGTTCGATGAGAGAAATGCAGTGGCTGTCGCATATGTTGAATTTCAATAAGCTTTTGACAAAGTACCACATTGGAGGTTGTTAACTAAGGTGAGGGCTTGTGGAGTGGTTGGAAGAGTAGTTAACTGGATTGGAAACTGGATTAGTGATGGGAAGCAAAAAGTGGGAGGATGTCGGTCTGGGAGGATGTAAGTAATGGGGGTTTCGCAGCGCTCAGTTCTTGGATCGTTAGTATTCATAATTTACATCAATGATTTGGATAGTGGGGACAATAGTTGGCTTTCCAACTTTGTCGATGATACTAAGTTTGGAGGTAAGGTAGACAGCAAGGGGTAAGGGGTGATCAGAATCAGGAAGGTCTAGTTAATTTAAAAGATTTGGCAAGGGCGAGGCATCAATGTGTGTGCCGTCCCACGGATGGACGTCAAGCCGGCTGTCCCATCTGCCATCATTATTTGGTGGACGTAAAATAGCCCACGGTGTCCTTTGCAAAGATTAGGCGATATACCGCCGACCCGACTGCCAACTTTCAGCTGCCATGGGAAACTATTACGAAGAAACATTTCCTGTCGTAATTAGAACGGCACTCGTAGAGTACAGTCTCAAGTCGTGTGTTCATTCTGAGCAAAAATACCATCGTTAACTTAACACGCTTCTATTAAGGATTACTGCTATTATGGCCCATATACCCGCATCATCCCTGCACCCTATTATGTCACATACATACATTTCCATTATCCGTAGCCATATTGATTATATTGATTGATTATTAGGCTATTTAATGAACACTTCTGTGAACATTAAGGCTAACTTGCATCAATGAAGATGAATTCGAAATATGAAAATTCAAACTATATATCCCCAGAGCTAGTCAATCATATGTATGAAGTTTCGCAGCAATCTGTTAAGTGGTTCTGAGGAATAAGATTTTTTTTGTTTTTATTTTCATTCCAAATGGCCACCAGAACACGTGACCAATGACATCATGAATTTAATTCCTCACTCAGAGATCAGACATATGAAGTTTCACACAAGGACTTCAATTCAACCAATTATGGCTGGAATTCCATTTCTCCGATAACTTCATCGTTATCACCCTATATACCCCATGGAGAGTTGATGGCATATGCTAAGCTTCAATTTTTTTCATTGAGTGGTTTCAGAGAAAATGACATCCAATTTTTTTTCCCTTTAATCCAATATGGCTGCCATACCATGTGACCTATGATGTCAGAGTTATCAATAAAATATTATCCATGGGAAGTCTCTCCGATGTTTAAAGTTTTGCAGCAATTGAACAAGCAGTAGAAGAGAAACATTTTATTAAAGTGAAAGTATATAGACGTGGACACAGAGACAGACAGACAGACACACAGACAGACAAACGTTGCAATAGTCTCTCAACCCCTTTGGGGCGAGACTAAAAACACATTATTCTTTCTTTTAAACGTGAGTTTTTATTTTGTAATTTAATTCATAATATGTAGACAATAAAAATGATCAGAAAATTCTGTGATTAATAGTGTTCTGCATATTCTGATGACCGTTTTTCACTGGGGGACTCAAATCAGATCATATATTCAGAGTGTTTGTTATTAAATTCCACGTGTGATCTGCTGTAATATATTTACCCTCGCCTGAGGAGAGGGTATTGCATTTGAGTCCGTTTGTCTGTTTGTCTTTTCCGGCAAGTATGTTGATCGGTTGGTTTGTCTGTCTGTCTCTGTTTAATACTTGGCAAATTTTTTTATGTTTTTTTGCAAGTATGTTGCTCACTCCGGTTTCTGTGTGTGTGTTTGTTTGTGTGTGTGTGTGTGTGTGTGTGTGTGTGTGTGTGTGTATGTGTGTGTGTGTGTGTGTGTGTGTGTGTGTGTGTGTGTGTGTGTGTTTGTCTGTCCGCTCACTTATACTTGCCTACAGGACACGATTTTAAACCGATCCACGAAACTTTGTGGTCCGACAAAATCCTATATATTTTTGGGGTCAAAAGGTCCAAAGGTCAACATAGGCCAAAGGTCAACCACCTTTTTCAAATTTCTAAAATCCTCAATTATAATCCGATCAACTTGAAATTTAAATTGGGTTTACATATCGGCGAACTGAATTCAACCTCCCACTATTTTTGAGATCAGCATAGGCCAAAAGGTCAACATAGGCCAAAGGTCAACAACCATTTCAAATTTCTAAAATCCTCAATTTTCATCCGATTGATTTGAAATTTGAAGAGGATTTACATATCGGCGAATATCGGTATTGACCTAAATAAATACGGTCATTTGTATTGACCTAAATAAATATGGTCATTTGCATTGACCTAAATAAATACAGCCATTTGTGTTGACCTAAATAAATAGTCAATTGTATTGACCTAAATTAATAGTCATTTGTATTAACCTGTTTGGATCGTCTGTTTGCCGTGTCGCGAGCAAGGCCTTTGCCACGTCGCGAACGATTTGAAATCGAAGTTAAGTGATTGTTCCCATTTGTATTTTCGTTAAAACTGTATTTATTTATGGTGTTGTACGTATATTGTGTCCCGACGAAGATTTTTCGGTGCAAATCTTTCATACCTGTATTGAAAATCGTGTTAATTCGTGTCGTGTCTTGAGGCCTTGTACAGTGTGCACTGTACAACCTTGAGGCTTTGTTTTTCTCTCAGTGGTCCGTCGTTTGTGATCCAATAACTTTCGTTCTCTGTATTCCCAGTCTTTTCACCCATAGCCTACTTCCTTGTGTAAATCTCAACTAAAAAAAACAACAAAAAAAAACAAAACAAAAAAAACAACATTTCCTTCTCTGTTCTCATTCGTTTATTCATTCTTATTCGTTCGTTCGTTCTTCGACCACGTGTTTCTCCCCCATTTCCCCAGATAGTTTTCACTCATTAACCTTCAATGTTTACACTTTCCCCTCAAGTTATGTATTCCGTCATATTTTATAACACCTTTTTCTTCTTCTTCTTCTTCTTTAAAAGGCTGCTTTCGACTTGCTCACCAAATCAATTCATCCCAAAAAAAATATCCATCTCCTATAGTGCCTTTTTTCTACATTCCCTAAACTCTCCTGCACTCCATCCTCCATCCAGCGTCCTTAAACGTATTTTTAACTCGAAGGTCACAAGAAACTCATTTTGCAATAAATGTTCGTTTCCCATAAATCGTACACTTTCAAATCTCCAATCTCACCCCTCCCCTCCAAATCTTCCCCATAACCCCTCCCCTCCAAATCTTCCCCATCACCCCTCCCCTCCAAATCTTCCCCATCACCCATCCCTTTCAAATCTCCCCCCTTGCCCCCTCCCTCCTAAACTACCCCCTCACCCCTCCCCGCCAAGACGCCCCCTCGCCCCTCCCCTCCTAGACTCCTGCCTCACCCCTCCCCTCCAAATCTCCCCCATATCCCATCCCTTTCAAATCCCTCCCCTTGTCCCTTCCCTCCCAAACTCCCCCCTCACCCCTCCCCTTCAAATCTCCCCACCCTTATTGCTTCTCAATTTCCCCCCTCTCACTCCCCCTCCTCAAAGCGTCCTCCCCGCTTCTTCCCCCTTCAAACTCTCACCTCCATCTCCCCCAACCTTCTGCCTCGCTCTTCCCCCTCCTCAAATAACACCTCATTGTGGCTCACCCAATCACCATCAAACATTTTGTCCGCCCCATCCTTCCCTTTCTCCGAGCTATTCTGAAATCTCTGACACACCTTCAACAGCTCTCCCTACCTCTTCCACCTCTTCCACATCTTACCCTACCCCTCCTCCCCCCTGTTCTGTATCTGATGCTCCCCCTTCCCCTTCATTAACGGTATGGACCTCAAACATCCGGGGCCTTCGTTCAAACTTAACTGATCTCTCCATACAGGTTGCTTCTGTCAAACCAGACGTGATCTGCTTAACAGAAACTTTCCTCCTTTATGATGTCTCTGATTCCATAGTATCTCTCCCGGGCTACTCCCTCCTCCGGTATGATAGACCTGAGCCTCGTCCTGGAGGCGGGGTTGCTATCTTTATCAAAAACTCTCTTCCTCACTCGCCCTGCACTGCACTCTCTCCACCTCACCCCCAGGAATACCTCTGGCTACGGCTTCCCCTTCGCTCCCACCTCTTGTTCATATGTGTGTTGTACCGTCCACCAAACAGTGATGACTCCATCTACATCTCGCTGTCTGATGATATGGACCAACTTCTATCTACTCATCCCAACTCTCTCTTCCTCATATGTGGTGATTTCAACTGTCATCATGCCAGTTGGCTGGGTGTGGGTACCTCTCTCACCAGCCATGGCTCCTCAGCAAAGGACTTCTGCGACTCACTGGGACTGACACAATCTGTCAATTTCCCGACCCGGATCTCAGTCAACGGAACATCTTCTCTTCTGGACTTGGTTATGACTAACTTCCCTGAAAATGTCTGCTGCTCTTCTTCTGCTCCGATCGGATCATCTGATCATGTCCTTGCTAAAGTGGACATCTCTCTGACCATCCTCAGGGAGCCTGCTCAGCGTCGACGAGTCTGGCATTTCACTCAGGCCAACTGGCACGGTCTTCAAGCAGCCATCAATCATCTGGACTGGTCTCCCATCTCTACCACCTCTGACATCAACTCATCCTGGGAATTCTTCCAAAGTAAATTGCTCTCTCTCATGCACAGATTTATCCCATCTCGTCTTCAGTTGTCATACCCTTCCTCCCGTCCATGGTACACGGAATCTTGTGGCGAGGCTGTTGCCCAGAAACAACTTGCCTTCGTCTCCTGGAAAGCAAATCCAACGGAAGGAAATCTCATTTCCTTTCACAAAGCCCGAAACAAGTGTGTGTCCACCCTCAGGAGAGCCAGGAAACAATATCTCTCCGTTCTCAAGACCGAACTCTCTTATCTGTCTCCCTCTTCCAAATCCTGGTGGTGTCTGGTCAAATCCGTTTCTGGTGTTTGTTCCCCCTCCATCCCCTCCCTTACCTCAAACGGCTACACAGCTGACTCCGCACGTGAAAAAGCTGAATGCCTCAACTCTGTGTTTGCCTCTAAATCTTGTGTCCCAAACCCATCCCTCTCTGTACCCACCATACCCAGTCGTACCCTGCTGCTCCTGGACTCCGTGTCCTTTCCTCCTGACAAGGTGGAAAAGTTTCTGTCAACCCTCGACTCTGATTCTGCAACTGGACCCGACGGCATCAGCCCACGGGTCCTAAAATCCTGCTCTGCTGCTCTATCTCACCCTCTCTCTGTTCTCTTCACCCTCTCTTTTGCTCAAGGTCAACTGCCATCTGCTTGGAAATCAGCCAACATCACCGCTTTGCACAAAAAAGGTGCAAAAACAGATCCTAGCAACTACAGACCAATCAGCCTTCTCCCAATTATCAGCAAAGTCATGGAATCCATCATTGCTTCGGATATGAAATCTTTCCTCTTCTCCAATGGCTTGATCTCTGATCATCAATTTGGTTTCAGACCAGGTCACTCTACTCTGGACATACTGCTTCTGCTGTCTCAACAATGGATGGAGGTCCTCAATGCCAAACAGGAAATTAGAGCTGTCTCCCTCGACATATCACGTGCCTTCGACACGGTCTGGCACCCCGCTCTGCTCACCAAACTCTCCTCCTTTGGTATCCATGGAAATCTCCACGCATGGCTGGCGGACTTCCTCTCTAGTCGTCGTCAACGTGTGGCCCTGAATGGGTTTCTCTCATCTCCTCTTCCTGTTCAGGCTGGAGTTCCCCAAGGCAGTGTTCTGGGCCCCGTGCTTTTTCTGGTCTTCATCAATGATCTCTCTGACTCTCTCGAAAATCCTCTCTATCTCTTTGCTGATGACTCCACTCTCTGCCGCTCCATTCCTCTTCCCTCAGATCGGCAGTCTGCTGCCTCCTCACTCTCTGAAGACCTGGACAAAATCACAGACTGGTCAAACAAGTGGAACATGTCTTTCAATCCTGACAAATCTCACACTCTTACTATGTCTCTCCGAAAAGATCGACTGGACAACCCTCCCATCTACTTTCTCAACAATCCTCTCCAAGAAGTTCTGTCGCTCAAGATTTTGGGTCTCACTATCTGCCATGATCTTTCTTGGGAAAACCACATTTCCAAGCTGGCCTCCAAAGCCAGTCGCCGACTGGGCATCCTCCGTCGTGCGAAGTCCTTCCTCGGCACACCTGAGCTCCTCACCACATACAAGGCTTTCATCCGCAGCTCAATGGAATACTGTTCTCCCCTATGGGCCGGTGCTCCTGCCTCACACCTAGCTCGGCTTCACTCTGTTGAAACCAAAGCTTTCAGAATTATTGGAATCTCCCGCGATGAAGCTATCTCTGAGGGCCTTTCACTCACTCACCGCAGGCAGGTAGGTGGTCTTTCTGTCTTCTACCGACTCCTCTCCGGCCTTGCACCCCCAGCTCTCTCTGTGCTCTGTCCCCCAAATATTCCTACAGGTCGCACAAGATCTGCCAGCAACCCTCTGATGGTTAAACTGCCGAAATCTCGGCGCTCTGCTCACCTTCACTCTTTCATTCCTCTTTTCTCCCGCCTCTGGAACAAACTCCCTCACTCCCTTCAATCCCACTCCTCCCTCCAGGTCTTTAAAACAGCTGTTCACCACCATCTCTTATCTTCCCCCACCCAAAACCTTGATCTTTTCTACCCCCGCTAATTCACCCCAGATCCACCTTGTTTGAAATTCCAACTTCTTTCCTGGAAGTCCTGGCAGTGTCCATATGTTTTATACCTCTCCCACCGCCCCCTTCCCATGCCCCCCCCCCCCAAAGCCCTCGCCCTCTCTCAGATATCTCGATGTCTCCATGTCTCTCGGTCCCTGCTCTCAAATGTTGTGTTTGTGTCCTTCCCCCTCTCTCCCCATCTTGTCTACCGCTCCCGATGTTATATGTTTTATGTGTCGGTTTGTCTTTGTGTGTGATTAATGTTCGCTCTTTCACGAGCCTCGATCTTGTATACAAAAAAAAAAAAAAAAAAAAAAACCTAAATAAATACAGCCATTTGTATTGACCTAAATAATCATTTGTATTGACCTAAATTAATACAGCCATTTGCATTGACCTAAATAAATACAGCCATTTGTGTTGACCCAAATAAATAGTCAATTGTATTGACCTAAATTAATAGTCATTTGTATTAACCTAAATAAATACAGCCATTTGGATTGACCTAAATAATCATTTGTATTGACCTAAATTAATACAGCCATTTGTATTGACCTCAATAAGTATTTATTTGAATAGCCCGAAATAAATATTGTCATTTGTATTGACCTAATTAAATATAGTCATTTGTATTGACCTAAATAAATACAGCCATTTGTATTGACCTAAATAAATAGTCATTTGTATCGACCTAAATAAATATGGTCATTTGTATTTACCTAAATAAATACAATCATTTGTATTGACCTAAATAAATATGGTCATTTGTATTGACATTAAGACTCGGTGATGTAAAGGTTAGAGCGTCCGCTACAAGTCTGGGAGGTCAGTGGTTCAAGTCACACCAAAGATTTATAAAAACGTGCTGCTTCCATGCTTTTAAAAGGATAGGAGCAGGGACAATCCCCATAGGTTGACATCCATGGTGAAGAGGAAATTCCTCCGAAGGAAATGCCCTGCTGAGTGCAGTAAGAAAGGAGGCGCCATTATTGTGGCATCGCTGGTACCCAGAGTGCCTTGAGAAATGACGACACTTCCCCCAAGCTCAGTGGCTGCATTTGTCTTGTCTAACAGTCCTGTGTTATGTCTCGTGTATTCGTCTGTATGTCCATGTGTGTGAGATGTGTGTGTGGCAGCTCCACTATAAGCCTTAGATCCTGTTCAAAAAGAAGAAAAATACCTCAAAAGCAAAATGTATTCTTCAAACAGAAGACTCCACATTGAACACAGTTCAAGCGATTCCTCCTGGTTCCAACAAAAGCAACGGACAAGCACACCTTCTGAACCGAGAACGGTGGGCAGTACGTGGATGTACAAACTATTGGTCATAATGGCCAAGGCGGCACACGCATGTGGATACCTTTAGTTTTGAAAGCGAAGTTGCAGATGGTGCACTGGAACGGACGCAGGTCCGTGTGCGAGCGGATGTGCTTGCGGAGCATACTGGGCTTTTTGCAGCGAATCCCGCACTCCTCACACACATACTTGCCCCGACCTCGGCCTCTGACGTACACGTACTCCTCGTTGGACTTGTACCTGTCCAGCAAGACGTAGCGCCTCCTCTCGATAAGCAACGTGAGAAAATGGCAGTCGTGCAATCAAACATCATGAAAACTTCCTTTTTCTGCCAAGAAAGACCTATTTTTAAAAATTCTCCACATGTTATTTCAAAATCGAATTCAACACACATGTAGATACCTGTTCCAAACAAAGTATAAGCTACAACTTAATGGTCAGCCTTAGAGCCCATTGCCTCATTAGTAGCTACTGTTAAAATCGTGCTGAAAACTATGCAGTAACTTATGGAAAGTTATTTTATGATAATCAACTGATTTGCCTGAGGTTCCGACTTGGTAAAATGCACCTGAATACTTAATTAGAGAGAGAGAAAACACTCAGGGTGTTGATACGAGGAGGTCGTCAGCTCATTACTGGTGTCACAGCATTGTGTGAGAAATAGATGTAGGTGCTTTGTAAGTTAGGTCAAGCGTGCTTACTTTGATTGCAGAGTTCTAGCCTGTGCTTCCTGACTAAGAAAGTGCTGATTATCTGTCTTGACGCTGCTTGTGTTGTACACACATTAGTCGTCCGGGCACGTGCCATTACGTGCCCGGGATGCGACCCTCTGCAACCTCTGAATCCTCTCCGCAACCAAGGTTCAAGTGCTAATGAAAATTGGTCGGAAATCACGTCCGAAATGATCGAGTGAAGGAAGCAAGGTCGAATTTCAAAAGGGAGGACTGGATAGATTTTTGGCAAGGCTAAGGTCGGTCTACATCTGCAGACAATCGAGTGAAGGTCGACAAATATGTATTAACTGGGGTGAGAAGGAAAGCAAAGCTGACGTTTCGGACATGAGCCCTTCGCTTGGCTAATCCTCTGACGAAGGGCTATGGTCCGAAACATCTACGGCTTCAACTTGCTTCCTATGGTTGCAACTTCAGGCTGATAAAACCAATCGTTAAAAATGTTTAAAATGGAGACTTATTACTTCTAGTCATAATGGAACATTTAACTCTACATCTGCACTGGCATAAATATTATTCTCGACTTCTATAAGAGCCAAAGATTTGTTCATCATTGTTCTGTTACAGGAACAATTGTCGGAGAGAATGCTTCTCTATTTATGAATTGGTATATGATTTATTGCACAATCTTCAGTTGCTGCCTTCCTCTCCCTCTCATTTCCCTCCGACGCTCACATTTTATTGGCGCAAGAAAGCAGGCTCAAATGTAAGAATGTTGGTAGTGGTGGAACGGTAGATCATTTTGTGGCAATTTCCACTAGGGATGTCCAACAACCATCCACCAACAAATGGCAATCCTCCGAAAGGCTTTTTATTTCATCTTATTTTTTCTCAATGACTAAGCCGTTGCCACGTTTGAGGTGCTTTTAAAATGTGGATCTCATTGTAACAGCTGCTTATATTTTTGCCCGAAGCAGAAGTCGAATTGCCAAAACAATGTCTCAGCAATGGATGTCGTTTGCTCGGAGGGGCACGTTACGGGTTTGGAAGTATGATTTTGCAAGCAGCCACAGGACTCTGAACCGTAAAAATACAGGACAGCTACACAAGATATACCCTGAGCTTTCTGGTCTTAGCTTGAAACAATTTCAGTTGGATCTTCTTCGTTTTGGCAGCTGCCTAGTGCGACATCGTGCAGTTGTAAAAGGCTCCACGGTGTCTTACATGTGAGTTGAATGATGGCTGCAAGTACACACCTAGCCAGTCGATTACTCAGAAGCTAATAAGTCTGAATAACATGTTGGTTAAACCTTGGTAAATGAATGGATTAAGTTAACAAGAAACTTGGCTCATTTGGCAGGTCAGTCTTCTCTAATGCTGGCACACATATCATAAATGAAATTTTCAGTATCACTTAACATTGCTCAGCATACAGTCCAAGCCAACGAGTGCCTTGCACATGTAATTTAATAAGGTTTTGTCATACTTGTCTACAGGAGTCAAAATAAATAGACAAAACAATGTCATAAGGGCACCAGATCGATACCTAGTGGTGAGATTGTTAACACTCCTAAAGTAGAATGGATGTCCTGTCTAAAGGGCCTTTAACCAAGTTTCCAAAAATAAGTTGTTAAAAAATGTTCCAAAGTAATTCCTAACTCCTGGTATTTCCCTTTCTCTCTACTCTGCTGCCCCCCCCCTATCCCCAGACATCTCTGCCCCGCTCTCTCTCTGTCCCCCCTTCTACCTCCCCCCTTCCTCTCCTCTTGCTTTCTCTCCCACATGCCAAAAGGGCAATTTCAAGTTGCTGCTTTTCCCCAAAAATGCGCACAAAGTGCTTCATGGAAACTTCTTGGCCGCCATGGAAAGAGCTCGAAAAGCTAGCAGTTTGAATGACTTTTCAAACAAGTGTGTGTGTCGTAAAATGTATTTGGTGGCGCAATGCCAGCCAGCCAGAATACTGTTGTTTGAACTAGGACAACAAAAATGCATCGCTTGATCACCAGCATTAACCTCATTTGTTATTCCCCATTTGCCCAGGCCTGACATGGTGACCGGCGGACCATGGAAAATGCATGCATTCCACTGGGACGCCGCACCAGCCAGGAATATTGCATCACACTCTCCCATCTGTCCTTCAGGCACAAATCCCCATTTCTCTCTCCTTCACACATTGTAAGCACTTTGTGCAGATGCTCACCCGCCTTCAAAAATCTTGATGCGACTTGGCTGCAAAGTTTTCCCTGTCGCCTCACTGGCGGCGGTAGTCGTGGCTGAGCTAACGGCGTCGGAAACCCATTCTTTGCTGTCGCCACCACGGACCACCTCTGTGGAGTATGCCGGTGCAGCTTCAGAAACGGAGCTGTGCACTTCATGCTGCAAGGAACACACCATGCACATATATGATCTTCAGCAAGTCCAACATGTTACCTTCCTTCCATCTTGTAGCAATTCTAGAAAAATCATGATTTCAGCAAATTGCTTCCCTTTGGTAAATATCTGTAGCAGCTGCGATTGTGAGATAAAAAAAACTGAAAATGTTGAAATAAAAAGGTGGGAATGCCTGATATGATGAAATCACATCATAAACATCGGGTGGGCCTGTTTGGTGTAACCCTTTTAACACCAAGTTCATGTTACTGAGATCCCATGTTGAAATCCCATGTTACGTTGTTGTTGTATAGCTCCAGACAGTTCCCTTGAACAAGCCCGTGGCACGGAGACAGCCGAATGATCTCCCAGAAGTGGCCCAGGGATCCCCCACATCTAGGATGGTGTACCCTGCCTTCAGGAAGTCTGGGCCACGACAGAGTTAGAGAAAGAGAGCAAGAGCGAAAGAGAGAAAGAGACCGAGACCGAGAGAGAGAGAGAGAAAGAGAGAGAGAGAGAGAGAGAGAGAGAGAGAGAGAGAGAGAGAGAGAGAGAGAGAGAGAGAGACAGTCCATGGGGACCGATCGGCCCTCTGACCACCATGACCGCGCTGCCCTGCCGAATCCGGGTATCAGGGAAGAATAGGGAAGGTTTGGCCTCAGACTTGCTTTGGATAGTACAACCACCACAAAGAGGCGTCCCCGATAGTTGTCCCATGTTATTTGTTTGGTCCACTGTCTCCTATATAATGTCGTTTCAATTTACATAAAAAGGACATTGATGTCTCCTTATATCCTCATCCTACAAGTACAAGTCACTCCATGAGGCTTAATTCAATGTTGAAAAAAGAAAGAGATACAGAATTCAAACCTGCAGCCATGAGGTGTGAAGCGCTTGGATCTCAACATCAAGCAAACCGTGAAGACGAGGAGCCCAGAAGGCTATCGAGAACCTGCTCCAACTTTATTGAATGACTTTAAGATGTATGGTTTGGCGTACTTAACCTGTCATGCATTATTTAAAAAAAGATTTCGCCATGAATCTCAACTTAACCCATATCAGGTCAGGCATGTGCCACACATGTCAGCATCGCCGTCTGTCCAATGCATCAGCCAGACCGAGCCAGAGAAATTGGAGCAACAGTACTAAAAGCCAGGACGAAATGGAAAGCTTGAATTCCAAAACTCATTTGTGAGAGCAATGTGAGGGTAGAGGCACATAAACCTTTCCTGTAAATTTGGACCTTGGCTTTCCTCCAAACCACTACGTAGCTGACCTTCACAGTCCGTATACTGCTCACGCCGAGGTGCTCCTTCATCGGTGAGGCCCTCAGCACTAGTTGATTAAACTGCAAAGCTAGTGCTTCGTTAAAATAGATTTTATCTTTAAAAACATCGGTTGCTGAATGGAAAAGAACCCTCACAGTACCTGCCATTGCCTTACTTTGGTAAACCAACTTGCTTGAAGAACAGTCCACAAGATGGAGATGCTTATTTATTCATTTATAATTAATATATTTTAAAAGGTCATCAAATTTGTGTTCACAACTTGATAATCCCTCTTCACTAAATCCATATTCTCTTCCGAGGACTTTGATCCGTATTAAGGCTTTGGCATTCACAGGCAAATACGCAACACATGTCAGACGGTGAGATGGCGAGTAATCGAATTGAGAATCATTGCAGACAGCACCCTCATATGGGGAGTTAGGCCGGACCAAATACTTATGAATGCCTTGATCACACAGAGATTCAATCCACACTTCTGTCCCACAGTCCCATTTGGATTATTTAATCGAAAACATAATAACGTGCAGAAAAGCCCTCTTCACAAAACACGTCTTGGTGAACATGAAAGTCTCTTCACTGCAATAAAGAACAGAAATTAATCTGAAGTGGTTCGGACATGTTATTACATCTGCCGGCCTTGCCAAGTCTATATTGCAGGGATCAATGTGCCGGAAGAGAAGATTGGGACAACGAACAAAAAACTGGCAGCACAACATTAAAAAGAATGGACAAGCTATCGTGCAGAGACCGCCTTATGGCTGCTGCAAAGGAGGAGGCAACCCAAATGGAGGGAAGTGGCAGAGCCGAAACATCATCGATGGTACAGTGACCATCTCTGTGACAAAGGAACACATCACAATGATCATGATGAAGAATTTCCTTGTACTTTATCTATTATTATTAATATATTATCAGAAGCCCATGGTAAAAATACCACAATATCGAAAAATTTAAAATGGGAGCTGTTTATCCTTGCACTGGTTGAAAGAGCTCAAAATATGGGAGGTAATATATTTCTCAACAACAAAGAAAAAAAAATCTTTTCAGGAGTGATTGAGGCAGCGGTCTGTTACACCACCCGGCTTCAAAATTTTTTTAAATCTGATTGAAAAAAATTGCAATTTCCCCAAAGGTTTGGATTAATTTGAAGCAACCTATACTTAATAATTTTTTTCTCTCCAATGAGCGTTTCAGTATTTCAGGGTGGGACAGACAGCATTAGCCAAGATTACACAGATTAAACCCCTGCACCATCCTTCACCCTCCCCCCTCAATAAAAATTGTAATATTAATGACTCCCTTGCCCTTTCTGAATTGATTCCCAAACCTTCCATTTATCTTCCTCACCTTTACTTTCACTTTTAGATCTTCTCCTCTTTCTTGCTTGCCAACTCTCCATCCTCTCCTTTTCCTCATATTCATCTCCATTAACCAATCCCCTTCCTCTCTTTGACTTTTATTCTTAATTAGCAAGTAGCTTTAGTTTGTACTGTACATGTACACACATCACAAGTCCACAAGAGCTCCGCATGATTGTTGTTGTTATTGTTTTCTTGTAGTTGTTGTTGGTGTGGTTTTCGTTGAGGAACAATTTTTGATATGTGCACCCATTGGTCGGACAGCTGCCGGACCACACCCACATCTGTCGCTTGCACCCAGACAAAATGATGTGGACGCCATATTGGTTTTCTAGTGGGCCTAAGACATCAGGCCTGTTGGCCTTTGCTGATTACACTCCCCGGGTTTGTTGCGTCAGATTTCCATTGGCTTTGTTTGGATCAAGTGTTGATTAGATGGGGGGCTGGGAGTGTTACATAATATCTTGGGGAGAGTGAAAGCAGACCCAGCTGTCTGGCAGACTCATAACACTCGGTCAACAAAATTTTAAAAGTTTTATGGTTCAAGTATATTTTGAGGTGATTCTAACCAACATGAACCTGTAGATTTCGATTATGATATCCAATTTCACTAGCACAGTGAAAGTCCAGAAGTCCAGTTTTTGAGAACCAGTATACCATAGGAATACCACTTCATTTGAAATTCACAAACCTCTTGTTGACCCTGAGAAGGTATTCTTACCACCACTTCATTTGAAACTTGGTTTGATGAAGAACTTTGTGAATGCCATGGATCAAGATGGTGCTGGCTTCCACTACTTGTTGATGAAGTTCCAAGGCATTGTATCTGAGGCCAAAGTAAAGGCGGGTGTATTCAATGGTCCTCAAATTCGTCTGTACTCACTAATCAGGACTTTGTAACGAGACTATCTGAGCTGGAAAGCGTTGCTTGGGATAGCTTTGTGGCTTTTGCTAACAATTACCTTGGAAATTTTCGAGCACCAAATTATGAAGAGCTTGTGGACAATATGTTGAAGAGTTACCAGACGCTCGATGCTCGAATGTCACTCAAGATACATTTTTTCCATTCTCATCTGGACTTCTTTCCACAAAATCTTGGCGATGTCAGTGATGAACATGGAGAAAGGTTTCACCAGGAAATTGCCATCATGGAGACTCGATATCAAGGCCGATTCAATCCAAACATGATGGGCGACTACTGTTGGACTTTACAGCGTGAATGTGATTGCTCCTACAAACGCAAAAGTAAAGTTCAGAAGCACTTTTAATGTGATGTAAATAAAAACTTAATGTTCATATTATTTCTTGTGATATTTTATATACAGACTTGGCATTTAATATGGAATAATTTTTTTTTCTTGACTTGGGTTTACTTTCTGAACTCGGTATATCAATCTGGTGAGTTTCTTTTATGCTTCGGTGATTTCTTTGTTAAAAGAACCATGTCACTGATTGTCTGTCGCAGCAAGAAGTCAATAACAGGATTATATCACAGGTGGCGTGACAAAATGTACGGACAGGTACATTTGACGATTGGCTTCACAATCGGGTATATAAGGGTTGTTGCGTTCTGTATTAGTGTAAAACAACTGCTGCACGTCTACAAAAGTTATTGCCGCTTCCCCTGGAGATGGACCGTCAACTCGACAATGCTGTTTGTCATTTAGTGGTGGCTTTACGAAATTCCGGCATGAAACCGTGCTATTGCTTGGCAGTATGGCATCACTCAAGGTCAGGTGTCAAAGATCCTGAAACGAAATGCTCAGAGGGGTGTCTCTACTCCAATACCGAGGCCAGGACGCCCCCGCAGAACTACAAGGAGGGATGATCGCCAACTGCACCGGTTTGTCCGCAATGGCCGTACCAAGTCAGCTAATCGGCTTAGGGCTGAGTGGCAGCAACTGACAAATGTGCCTGTATCCAGAAGGCTAGTCAACCAACGACTGGTTCAAGCATGCTATCGTGCCAGGCGTCCCCTGAGAAAGCCACGTCTGATCAGACAACACTGCCAGCGCCGATTGCAGTGGGCCAGAGAGCACCGTCAATGGCAGCCAGGACACTGGAATCACGTGATCTTCAGTGACGAGTCTAGATTTCTGGTCTATCGTCAAGATGGCCACGTCCGAGTGCGCAGACAAGTGCATGAAGCCTACAACAAAGATTGTATAGTGCCAAGAGTCCAAGCTGGAGGTGGTGGGGTGACCGTTTGGGCTGCTTTTCATGCAGGGGGCAAAACTGACCTGGTTGTTCTGAATGGAAACCTGAACCAGTTCAAGCACAGGGCCATTCTGGAAGAAACATTGCTTCCATTTGTTCGTGCAGCCTTTCGAGGAAACTTTGTCTTCCAAGATGACAATGCATGGCCTCATCGTGCTCGCATGATCCAGCACTTTCTTGCTGACCATGGTGTAGAGCATATGGAGTGGCCTGCCATGTCCCCGGATATGAATCCGATAGAGAACTTGTGGGCAGAATTAACATGTCAAATCGACAACTTGGACCAGCAGCTTGCCTCTGTGCGTGAATTGCAGCAGGCTATTGTAACTGCATGGCAAGCGATTCCTGTCCAAACCTTGGCAAATCTCGTGAACAGCATGCCTCAACGTGTACGTGCTCTCCTGAATGCTCGTGGGGGTTACACGAAGTACTGAACTGTAGTTTTACTGTCCGTAATCCCAGTCGTAATTTAACTTTTGTTTTTGTTAAAAAATTTTTGGCTAATGTGCAAAATAAAGAGATACTTCTGGAAAACGCACAGAAGTTTAACACAGTACTGTCCGTGAATTGAGTTCGATATCAGTTTACATCACTTTCAAGGATCAATTTATTTGCTTCGAAATGTCAAATGTGGTTTTTGTTTATTTTAAAGGTCACATTAACAAAATCTAGAATAATTTCAACTTAATTCCAATGAACTTTTGTTTCGAAGTCATCTTGAAAAGTACGTTCACCCCCACAAAAAAAATATTCCATATTAAATGCCAAGTCTGTAGTTCATATTATTTTTGGAGATTTACATTTTTTAATGTGATGTAAATAAAAACTTTAAGTTCATATTATTTTTGGTGACAATAAATAGACTTATTGAGACTTAATCAAGAAATTCGCATGCTCTAAATATTTTTCCCACACTTCCGATGTACTACGTCAAGGTTACGTGATAGCGAAATTTTAAGGTCAGATTCGGATTCGTGGGCATCAAATTAGTTAGAAACAGTTGAAAATAAGTCAGAACCAATTTGGCTGTTGACCAGTGTAATTGATATTGAACTAAATCATAAAGACCTTTGTAGATGAATTGTATAATTCCTTCAAAAGCAAGGATGAGGGAGTTGATTGGACAGAGGAGGGAAATGTATATATTTTTTGTGTTCCAGGTTGTGACCATTCGTGTTGTAATATGCATATACATTTATCTAGATACATTTCTGTACTTATTATGGACTTACAAAACAATACTTGATCATGACGAATGTATTATTTGCCATGACGAATTATATTACGAATGTATTATAATTATTTATCCAAATATTTTCGTATTGTGACGGTAAAACCATACAGCTATCTCACTTTTACAAATCGAGAGACAAATTTAGTGTGTTATACTGACACCAACGTCCGGGTCGAATATTATATTCCCACCTCTGTAACACAAAGCTTTTTTTCCATGGGGTAATCACACATCAGATTCCATGCGAAAACCAACATGGAAATAAATGTGCAGGAAGCATGGCTTTAGCGGCTGCTCGGGGTATCGAAAACCACACATTTGGGCAATTTCTGATATGGAATGGTGTCGAATCGCAGCAAATGTCATTCACTTTCATAATGTGGCACCGTTCCTCAAGTGAACTGTTGTGAATAGAGATATATGAACTAAATATACAAGATTGAGGCTCATTGGTGAGTGAATGGCTGACAGTGGGGCAGTGGGGCCAAGAGTTGGACACAACAAGCAAGGGAATAAATGGACAGGGAAGACAGAGAGAGAAAGAGAGTGGGAGAGAGAGGAAGAGGGAGAGGGAGAGGGAGAGGGAGAGGAGAGGAGAGAGAGAGAGGAAGAGAGAAGGAGGGAGAGAGAGGGGAGAGAGAGAGGGGAGAGAGAGAGAGATCGAGAGAGAGAGGGGGGGAGAGAGAGGGAGAGAGGGAGAGAAAGAGAGTGGGAGAGAGAGGAAGAGAGAAGGAGGGAGAGAGGGAGAGAGAGGGGAGAGAGAGAGAGAGGGGAGAGAGAGAGAGAGAGAGAGAGAGAAGGGGGGAGGGAGAGAGAGAGAGAGAGAAGGGGGGAGGGAGAGAGAGAGAGAGAGAGAGAGAGAGAGAGGAGAGATGGAGAGAGAAAGAGAGATGGCGAGAGAGGAGGAGAGATGGAGAGAGAGAGAGAGAGGGAGAGGGAGAGAGAAAGGGAGAGAGAGGGGAGAGAGAGGGGAAGAGAGAAAGGGAGAGGGAGAGAGAAAGGGAGAGAGAAAGGGAGAGAGAGGGGTAGAGACAGAGAGGGAGAGAGAGGGGGAGAGAGGGGAGAGAGAGGGGGAGAGAGAGGGGGAGAGAGGGGGGGAGAGAGAGGGGGAGAGAGAGGGAGAGAGAAAGGGAGAGAGAGAGGGGAAGAGAGAGGGGGAGAGAGAGGGGGAGAGACAGAGAGGGAGAGAGAGGGGGAGAGAAAGGGAGAGAAAGGGGGAGAGAGAGAGGGGAAGAGAGAGGGGGAGAGACAGAGAGGGTGAGAGAGGGGGAGAGAGGGAGAGAGAGGGGGAGAGAGAGGGGGAGAGAGAGAGGGGGAGAGAGGCGGAGAGAGAGGGGAGAGAGAGGGAGAGGAAGGGAGAGAGAGGGGGAGAGACAGAGGGGGAGAGAGAGAGGGGGAGAGGAGAGATGGAGAGAGATAGAGAGATGGCGAAAGAGGGGGAGAGAGAGAGAGAGGGAGAGATGGAGAGAGATGGAGAGGGGGAGAGGGAGGGGGAGAGAGAGGGGTAGAGAGAGAGAGAGGGAGAGATGGAGAGAGATGGAGAGGGGGAGAGGGAGGGGGAGAGAGAGGGGGAGAGAGAGGGGGAGAGATAGAGAGATGGCGAGAGAGGGGGAGAGAGAGAGAGACGGAGAGGAGAGATGGAGAGAGAAAGAGAGATGGTGAGAGAGGGGGAGAGAGAGGAGGAGAGATGGAGAGAGGGAGAGGGAGAGAGAAAGGGAGAGAGAGGGGAGAGAGAGAGAGGAGAGATGGAGAGAGAGAGAGGGGGAGAGTAGAGATGGAGAGAGAAAGGGGGAGAGAGAGAGAGGGAGAGAGGGAGGGAGAGAGAGAGGGAGAGTAGAGAGAGGGAGATGACAGAGGGAGAGAGGGAGACGACAGAGGGAGAGAGGGAGAGAGGGAGGGAGAGAGGGAGGGGGAGAGGGAGGGGGAGAGGGAGAGAGAGGAGAGAAAGAGAGGGAGAGGAGAGATGGAGAGAGAGAGAGGGGGGGGGAGAGTAGAGATGGAGAGAGAAAGGGGGAGAGAGAGAGGGAGGGAGAGAGAGGGAGGGAGAGAGAGGGAGGGAGAGAGGGAGGGAAAGAGAGAGAGGGAAAGAGAGAGAGGGAGAGGAGAGAGAGAGGGAGGGAGAGGGAGAGAGAGAGGGGGGAGAGAGTGGGTGGGAGGGAGGGAGAGAGGGAGAGGAGAGAGAGAGGGAGGGAGAGAGAGAGGGAGAGGAGAGAGAGAGAGAGCGAGAGGAGAGATGGAGATAGATAGAGAGAGGGGGAGAGAGGAGGCAAGGAAACACAGTCACCTGCATGTATGACGGTTGTGCTAGGTTGGGTGGGGTTAAAGGGGGGTAGAATAGCTTGTGGGTAGAGATTGGAGATGACACGAGGTCACAATGCACGATCGCTCATGATCATCTTTTGAATCAGGATATGGTCATCTGATGACAACACAAAATAAGTGTTCAACAATTTGCATCTGAAATAACCAATTTCACTCAATCCACAGATATCTTGTACATTCTCTGCGATCCTGCTTTATTCAATCCAAAATATCCATTGCAGAAAGATTGTCAAATGAACCCACTTATTTATTTCCACAATAAACCACTAAAAGAGGACCAGTTTCTTGACTTTTGTGCCTCAGCATTACGCTTGACGTGTGCTGGTAGGCCAAATACCTAAAGCTCACCTCAAACACCGCCATCATAGACTGCGCAAATTCTGTCGCCACTCCTCTCTATCCACTTCGTTCATTCACATACGTGTTGAGTCCAAATGTGACCCCACTGCACCATTCTCAGTTTGTTGCCATTTTATGTTGTACCACCTCACTCTTACATGGGCTTTGAACTTGTACAGAAAAGGAAATATATGGCCTTCAATCCTAGGTCAATAGAGTACTGTTCTTCCTGAGGTGCTAGTACTCCACTTCACAATTGTCATGTCTGGATGCTGTGGAATCCAAAGCCCTCAGCATCATTGGCATTTCCCATAAATAAGCAAAAGTACAAGGCCCGCTATCTCATCGCAGACATGCAGTTGGGGCCTCTCTGTTTCCTACAGCCTCTCTTTCGGCCTTGCTTCGGCTACACTTCCATCTCTACCTTCCTTCCCAGTCTCCCTCCAGGTCGCAAACACTCTTCCAGTAAACTCCTGTGTGTGGAACTCCTAAAATCGATCTTGACTGCCCACTTTCACTCCCTTATTCCTTTTTTTACTCCCACTTGTGTAATCTCATTCCTCAATTTTCTTTTTTTTGTATACAAGATCGAGGCTCGTGTAAGAGCTAATATCAATCACAAAAAAACCCCAGAAACAAACGGACACACAAAACATACAATAAAGAGAGCGGGAGACAAGATGGGGAGAGAGAGGGAAGCACACAAGTACAACAGCAGAGAACTGGGACATCGGGAGATCTGTGGGAGGGAGAGGGCTTGGGGTGGGGGCATGGGAAGGGGGGGGGGGGGGAGAGGTATAAAACACATGGACACTGCTACGACTTCCAGGAAAGAAGTCGGTATTTCAAAAAAGTGGATCTGGGGTGAATTAATGGGGGTAGAAAAAAATCAAGGTTTTGGATGGGGGAAGATTGGGCAGTGAACAGCTGTAAGATCTGTTCAATCCCACTCTACCATTGAGGGATTTAAGTTGGCAGTATAGTCCATGTCACGTCACACCCCATCCATACTCATAATCATTTCTGCCCCATTTACCCTCCCGTAACACAACACATTGACTTGCAGGTTACTGTTTCGTTCCCTTTCCTCATCTACTCCTGCTTATTCCTCCTCTTGCTTGCGTCGCGTGTTGTCTTTCTGTACCACTCTCAGTGATTTGCCTTCCAGCCTATGCCACCTCATTTTTCCATGAGCCTATATTTTGTATGGAAACAAAAAACAATTATTTCAAAAACAGACTTTCTATAAAGTTCGATATTAAATGTTTGTAAGGGAAGCCATACCAGAAACACACCATTTAGATAAAATGCTGTACACCCTGATAAACAATGAGGAAGATCCAATTAAATGTAGGTGGACAATAGAACAACCAGGTCATTGTCCACAGAGCCAATGAGTAAATGGTTTGAACGCACAATCTGAAGGATGAAGCATCTCATGAACTACTGCAATGAGAGGGATGTACCAATCATCCATGTGTTTTGTCACGGGATTTTGAGCAAGTAGTTGTACCTTCCTGGTTTTGCGTGAGCATGCATACCAGCTTTGCTTCTTCGCTGTTTTCCTAAACAAAGGTCATGTGCAGCAACGTCTTCCGTCCTGCATTTTCAAGGAACATTGTGTGAATGAAAACAGCTCACGCATCCCACGCAAAACCACTGCAGCCATCAATAGAAAGCACCAAGTTGGACCGACAAGAAACTGTAAAGCACAAGCGACAGAGATAGTTCTGGCGGTGTCACTGGGGATGCAAGTCCCTTTCCAGCACGGCATTTGATGAGATTTTGTACCGGGGACATGAAAAGACCCTCCAATGACTCAGACAGCACTGGTGACACTTCACACAAGTCCTTCTTTCAAAATTTCCATTTGATTTGGTACAGGCGGCATTGACCTCAGAGAAAAAAGAACGTTTGTTGGTGTTGTTGTTCTGGAAACTTTTTTTCACGAAAGCAAATTTTGAATTTAGCAAAAGGTTTGTTTTGAGGAATTTATTTACTTCAGTGGAACAAACTGTCACAATATAGTGAGCATTTTGAGGAGAGATTTGCTTTCCAAAAGCAACCACTTGTTTTTGCATCCACTTAATGTAGGTAGGGTCATCACTCAAAGAAGACTAGACTGCCTCAAGACCTCTCTGTGCCTTTTCTGCCAAAGTGATTGTTATGTTTGCCATTTTACCATCATCTATATACGTAGATATAAATGCAAATTGCCTGATCGGTCTGATCGAGGTAAACGTCATAACCACAGCACGTACTGTGCAAAATGATAGCGCACATAATTGCGCACATAACCCCCACCCCAAGCCCATTTAGTCCAAATGCTAAATGATACCTCATTTAAGAGTTATTGGGCCCTGACAGTGCATGCGGAGGTTTACAAAAATTATTATTCATGCAATCTCGAGTTATATTCATTTTTGTTGCGCACGTGGTGTATATGCTCAGTTTCTGGTTTGCACATATACCAGAAGTTGAAAAAAAACACAAACCATTACGTCAATTCTGACTATATATATATATATATATATATATATATATATATATATATATATATATATATATATATATATATATTGTTGCGGATATGGGATTTGGCCTCCATCCATATCCGCTTGTAAATATTCCCCTATTTCCCCAATACTCCCCAACTATCCCCAATCCCCCATTCCCTAGTCCCATTGTCTGTAAACAACACTCTGTAGAACCGACCTTCCCCTTTTTCCCCCATTAAATGTCGTACCCAGGTTCACCGCATCTCACGTAGACAACTATAGGACATCTTGCTAGTTATTCTTAGTCTATGTCAGTTAAGGACTCGTTTCCATTAATTCTGACTCTTCGTTGCACCAGAATGTGATTGTATGGCACCATTAGTAAGTTTAGGACCTCCCAATACCTCCCCGCATCTCTTCCTCATGGAACAACAACACCAACAACAACAACAGCGGCGGCGGCGCGGCGGGGGCGCGGGGAGTGTGCGTCCTCACTCCGGCTTGGTTATCCGCCATTGAGCATGTGCTCCGACGGGGTTACCACGCAGGGGCTCACTGTCAGCTCCTCGTCAAGGGCGGAGCCCGGTAACCCCCCGCACCCAATAAGAAACGGCGGACCGATTCCATCTGGGGCGGAGCTAACGAGCCGAGGGCGTGTCACTCCCCGCTGGACATGCGCAGGAAGACGGAGGTGACGTCAGATGCGCCTCAGCTACGGAGAGAAACGGACGTCACCTCCAGCGCGACGATACCTCCCCGCATCTCTAGACCGGACCGGGTCGATTCTGCCCCTGAGCCAAGGTGCACCTTGAGCTATCGGCTGCCTGCCCTCCCCTGCCATCAATCCCCGTGTAAGTCAGTCTTGTCCCGTTTGTCTGTGGTCTGTCGGGGCTAAGATAAGACCGTGTCTAAGTGCCCATCTTTCTGTGCTGTACCTCTGTGCCGTGTAATCTAAACGTTCTGCATAACCCATATTATATCCTCCTCCGGAGGTCTTGAGAACTGTACCCCTGGTGTCGTGTCATTTAACCCAGCCGTTGTGTCCTTTCCATCATTGATTTAGCATAGCGCGACTTAGTCAACGTTCGAGTGGAATCGGGTAAACTGTGCGAACACGGCGGCCATTCCGCTCGGCCCTTCATAACATCCTAATAAGTCGTGTCCGTAACAATTGGTGTCGAGGAGTGAGATTGGACCCGGAGCGCGTTTCACGCGCTCGAAATTATAACGGCGAAATTTGATTGTTTTACAAAAAAAAATAAAAACCCGAATTTTGAAAGTCGCGCTATGGCAGATCAAGACGGCTGGGTTCCGGTAGAGGAGAGTGAGGCAGGGTCGATCCAGGACCAAATTGAGGGACATGAGGAGAGCGAAGCAGTGAGGATGGCAGGTTCGCAAAATAGCGTCGTCGCGCACGAGGTTACGGGCGCGCAAAATGGCGCCTCGCACATGGCCACGGCGACCGCGCCCGCGACCGTAGTAGCGCCGCTGGTAGATTTGAACCTTTTTTTAATACAAATGAAGGCCCTTATGGCCCAGAATAGTGAGCAAATGAGGGCTGATAGTGAGCGATTGGGTGAGCGATTGGAGGGCCAAATGGGGGTAATGAGGGACGAAGCGAGGGCTCAGAGTGAGCAATTGGGGGTAATGAGGGACGAAGCGAGGGGTACCGGTGAGGGATTAAAACATGGGTTAACGGGGGTAGAAAACAGAATGGCCGCTCAAGAGAATCAAATGGAAGGGATGCAAAAGGGATTAGAGGGGTTATAAAACAGTATGGAAGGCAAATTGAGGGACATGAGGGACCAAGCGGAAAGGGAAGTTAAACAAATAGGGCAGCAGATAGAGGGGGTCAGAATGGGGGTAGAAACCAAACTGGATGCTCACAGGGAGGAAATGGAGCAGATGAGGGTGGCATCTGGGCAGGAGATGCAAGTGATGGGAGAAGAGATCAGAAGAGGTGTGAGTGAGGAGGTCGGAGGCGTGCGCGAGGAGGTGAGGCACTGTAAGGAGCACATGGAGAAGGAGGTGAGAAAGGGGACTGTAAAGAAGGAGGTGAGAAAGGGGAGAACACGCGAGATCTTGGAGACGGCGGCAGGGATTTTCGAAGCTCCACACGGTCTCCACGTTTTTCGAAGTTAAGTCTGTTCACAATTGTATTTTGTCGAAACTGTATTTATCTTTCGGTGTGTGAAGTTATTGTGTGCAACTTTGGTTGTTTCTCGGTGTTTATCTTTCATAAATTGATCGTCTGTTTGCCGTGTCGCGAGCAAGGCCTTGTACAGTGTGCACTGTACAACCTTGAGGCTTTGTTTTTCTCTCAGTGGTCCGTCGTTTGTGATCCAATAACTTTCGTTCTCTGTATTCCCAGTCTTTTCACCCATAGCCTACTTCCTTGTGTAAATCTCAACTCAAAAAAAAAAAAAAAAAAAAAAAAAAAAAACATTTCCTTCTCTGTTCTCATTCGTTTATTCATTCTTATTCGTTCGTTCGTTCTTCGACCACGTGTTTCTCCCCCATTTCCCCAGATAGTTTTCACTCATTAACCTTCAATGTTTACACTTTCCCCTCAAGTTATGTATTCCGTCATATTTTATAACACCTTTTTCTTCTTCTTCTTTAAAAGGCTGCTTTCGACTTGCTCACCAAATCAATTCATCCCAAAAAAAACATCCATCTCCTATAGTGCCTTTGTTCTACATTCCCTAAACTCTCCTGCACTCCATCCTCCATCCAGCGTCCTTAAACGTATTTTTAACTCGAAGGTCACAAGAAACTCATTTTGCAATAAATGTTCGTTTCCCATAAATCGTACACTTTCAAAAATCCAATCTCACCCCTCCCCTCCAAATCTTCCCCATAACCCCTCCCCTCCAAATCTTCCCCATCACCCCTCCCCTCCAAATCTTCCCCATCACCCATCCCTTTCAAATCTCCCCCCTTGCCCCCTCCCTCCTAAACTACTCCCTCACCCCTCCCCGCCAAGACGCCCCCTCGCCCCTCCCCTCCTAGACTCCTGCCTCACCCCTCCCCTCCAAATCTCCCCCATATCCCATCCCTTTCAAATCCCTCCCCTTGTCCCTTCCCTCCCAAACTCCCCCCTCACCCCTCCCCTTCAAATCTCCCCACCCTCATTGCTTCTCAATTTCCCCCCGCTCACTCCCCCTCCTCAAAGCGTCCTCCCCGCTTCTTCCCCCTTCAAACTCTCACCTCCATCTCCCCCAACCTTCTGCCTCGCTCTTCCCCCTCCTCAAATAACACCTCATTGTGGCTCACCCAATCACCATCAAACCTTTTGTCCGCCCCATCCTTCCCTTTCTCCGAGCTATTCTGAAATCTCTGACACACCTTCAACAGCTCTCCCTACCTCTTCCACCTCTTCCACATCTTACCCTACCCCTCCTCCCCCCTGTTCTGTATCTGATGCTCCCCCTTCCTCTTCATTAACGGTATGGACCTCAAACATCCGGGGCCTTCGTTCAAACTTAACTGATCTCTCCATACAGGTTGCTTCTGTCAAACCAGACGTGATCTGCTTAACAGAAACTTTCCTCCTTTATGATGTCTCTGATTCCATAGTATCTCTCCCGGGCTACTCCCTCCTCCGGTATGATAGACCTGAGCCTCGTCCTGGAGGCGGGGTTGCTATCTTTATCAAAAACTCTCTTCCTCACTCGCCCTGCACTGCACTCTCTCCACCTCACCCCCAGGAATACCTCTGGCTACGGCTTCCCCTTCGCTCCCACCTCTTGTTCATATGTGTGTTGTACCGTCCACCAAACAGTGATGACTCCATCTACATCTCGCTGTCTGATGATATGGACCAACTTCTATCTACTCATCCCAACTCTCTCTTCCTCATATGTGGTGATTTCAACTGTCATCATGCCAGTTGGCTGGGTGTGGGTACCTCTCTCACCAGCCATGGCTCCTCAGCAAAGGACTTCTGCGACTCACTGGGACTGACACAATCTGTCAATTTCCCGACCCGGATCTCAGTCAACGGAACATCTTCTCTTCTGGACTTGGTTATGACTAACTTCCCTGAAAATGTCTGCTGCTCTTCTTCTGCTCCGATCGGATCATCTGATCATGTCCTTGTTAAAGTGGACATCTCTCTGACCATCCTCAGGGAGCCTGCTCAGCGTCGACGAGTCTGGCATTTCACTCAGGCCAACTGGCACGGTCTTCAAGCAGCCATCAATCATCTGGACTGGTCTCCCATCTCTACCACCTCTGACATCAACTCATCCTGGGAATTCTTCCAAAGTAAATTGCTCTCTCTCATGCACAGATTTATCCCATCTCGTCTTCAGTTGTCATACCCTTCCTCCCGTCCATGGTACACGGAATCTTGTGGTGAGGCTGTTGCCAAGAAACAACTTGCCTTCGTCTCCTGGAAAGCAAATCCAACGGAAGGAAATCTCATTTCCTTTCACAAAGCCCGAAACAAGTGTGTGTCCACCCTCAGGAGAGCCAGGAAACAATATCTCTCCGTTCTCAAGACCGAACTCTCTTATCTGTCTCCCTCTTCCAAATCCTGGTGGCGTCTGGTCAAATCCGTTTCTGGTGTTTGTTCCCCCTCCATCCCCTCCCTTACCTCAAACGGCTACACAGCTGACTCCGCACGTGAAAAAGCTGAATGCCTCAACTCTGTGTTTGCCTCTAAATCTTGTGTCCCAAACCCATCCCTCTCTGTACCCACCATACCCAGTCGTACCCTGCTGCTCCTGGACTCCGTGTCCTTTCCTCCTGACAAGGTGGAAAAGTTTCTGTCAACCCTCGACTCTGATTCTGCAACTGGACCCGACGGCATCAGCCCACGGGTCCTAAAATCCTGCTCTGCTGCTCTATCTCACCCTCTCTCTGTTCTCTTCACCCTCTCTTTTGCTCAAGGTCAACTGCCATCTGCTTGGAAATCAGCCAACATCACCGCTTTGCACAAAAAAGGTGCAAAAACAGATCCTAGCAACTACAGACCAATCAGCCTTCTCCCAATTATCAGCAAAGTCATGGAATCCATCATTGCTTCTGATATGAAATCTTTCCTCTTCTCCAATGGCTTGATCTCTGATCATCAATTTGGTTTCAGACCAGGTCACTCTACTCTGGACATGCTGCTTCTGCTGTCTCAACAATGGATGGAGGTCCTCAATGCCAAACAGGAAATTAGAGCTGTCTCCCTCGACATATCACGTGCCTTCGACACGGTCTGGCACCCCGCTCTGCTCACCAAACTCTCCTCCTTTGGTATCCATGGAAATCTCCACGCATGGCTGGCGGACTTCCTCTCTAGTCGTCGTCAACGTGTGGCCCTGAATGGGTTTCTCTCATCTCCTCTTCCTGTTCAGGCTGGAGTTCCCCAAGGCAGTGTTCTGGGCCCCGTGCTTTTTCTGGTCTTCATCAATGATCTCTCTGACTCTCTCGAAAATCCTCTCTATCTCTTTGCTGATGACTCCACTCTCTGCCGCTCCATTCCTCTTCCCTCAGATCGGCAGTCTGCTGCCTCCTCACTCTCTGAAGACCTGGACAAAATCACAGACTGGTCAAACAAGTGGAACATGTCTTTCAATCCTGACAAATCTCACACTCTTACTATGTCTCTCCGAAAAGATCGACTGGACAACCCTCCCATCTACTTTCTCAACAATCCTCTCCAAGAAGTTCTGTCGCTCAAGATTTTGGGTCTCACTATCTGCCATGATCTTTCTTGGGAAAACCACATTTCCAAGCTGGCCTCCAAAGCCAGTCGCCGACTGGGCATCCTGCGTCGTGCGAAGTCCTTCCTCGGCACACCTGAGCTCCTCACCACATACAAGGCTTTCATCCGCAGCTCAATGGAATACTGTTCTCCCCTATGGGCCGGTGCTCCTGCCTCACACCTAGCTCGGCTTCACGCTGTTGAAACCAAAGCTTTCAGAATTATTGGAATCTCCCGCGATGAAGCTATCTCTGAGGGCCTTTCACTCACTCACCGCAGGCAGGTAGGTGGTCTTTCTGTCTTCTACTGACTCCTCTCCGGCCTTGCACCCCCAGCTCTCTCTGTGCTCTGTCCCCCAAATATTCCTACAGGTCGCACAAGATCTGCCAGCAACCCTCTAATGGTTAAACTGCCGAAATCTCGGCTCTCGGCTCACCTTCACTCTTTCATTCCTCTTTTCTCCCGCCTCTGGAACAAACTCCCTCACTCCCTTCAATCCCACTCCTCCCTCCAGGTCTTTAAAACAGCTGTTCACCACCATCTCTTATCTTCCCCCATCCAAAACCTTGATCTTTTCTACCCCCGCTAATTCACCCCAGATCCACCTTGTTTGAAATTCCAACTTCTTTCCTGGAAGTCCTGGCAGTGTCCATATGTTTTATACCTCTCCCACTGCCCCCTTCCCACGCCCCCCCCCCCCAAAGCCCTCGCCCTCTCTCAGATCTCTCGATGTCTCCATGTCTCTCGGTCCCTGCTCTCAAATGTTGTGTTTGTGTCCTTCCCCCTCTCTCCCCATCTTGTCTACCGCTCCCTATGTTATATGTTTTATGTGTCGGTTTGTCTTTCTGTGTGTTCATGTGATTAATGTTCGCTCTTTCACGAGCCTCGATATTGTATACAAAAAAAAAAAAAAAAAAAAAAAAAAAAAAAGTTACAAGGGGGCATAGAGGACCTGACGCAGGAGGTGGAACAGCTGACGGTGGGACAGACTGAGTTAGTGGAGCAGGTACAAAGGAACACTGCGGTACTAGGAGGGTTAAAAGCGACACAGAAAGAACTAAAAGACGACTTGATAGCGACGAAGAGGCAATGTCAGATGGTACGTGAGGGACTGACAACGAGGTTGGACGAGGTGACAGAGGTAATGGAGACAAAGGACCGGCAGGTGAGGACGCACATGGAAACGGTCAAGGTAGCCTTAGAGGACGAACTTGAGGAGACGTACCGGGAAATAAAAGAGGTAAAGCAGAAATTAGAAGAAGTGGAAGAAGGGGTGAGCGAAATTAAGAAGCGACGGAGAGGGGATAAGAAAGAGATAAAAGAGGAGGTAAAAGAATTGGTCCAAAGTCTGTGTTTGGATCGTGATGATGTGCTCATTAACCGGATGAGGGATTCGCAGGTGATGGAGGAGAAGCGAAGAGGAAGAGGACCCGGTGTAAGTGGTGACCAATATGGTCGTGCGTATGATGCGCCAGGTGATTTAATGAGCTTGGGGGTCGAGATGGACCCGGGTGTTCGTGAGAGGCCGTTGGTGAAGTGTGCGACAGGTCTGGTGTGCGAAAAAGGAGGTGTGCGAGAAAGTCCGACTCTGGGGTGTGTGAGGAAAAAGTGCGTGCCAAGGAGTGAGGGTGCTGGCGAGAGTGAGTCGGTCGTAGCGCGTGTGCGAGGGAGCACATGGAAGCGCGGTGTGGTAAGTGTTACAGAGGGTGTGACGGGAGAGTGTGCGCAAGAGTGTGCGCGAGAGAGGTGTGTAACGGACGGGTGCCTGAGGAAAGAGTGCGCTGTCGGGAGTAAGGGTGAGTGCGTTGTCAAGAGTGGTGGTGAGAGTAGTGAGAGTGACAAGGAGCGTGAGTTGGTTGTGACAGGTGAGCGAGGATGTACACCTGGAATGGAAGGATGCACACCTGGAATGGTAGAGCGTGAGTGGGAAAGCACGCTGGAATTGGTAGTGAGGCACGTGGTTGGGTGTGCGAGTGAGGGCACACCTGTGATTGTCACAGAGGAGGTGACCGAGGAGGGGGCGCGAAGAGGTGTGTTGGTGAGGTGTGCGACCAACGAATGTGTGCCAAAGTGTTCGGTGGTCAGGTGTGTGACCAAGGCTGGGAATGGAATGAGTGTACCTGGGTGTGTTAGAGAAGGTACGACGAGGAGCATGGAAACGGCAGGATGTGTGAGCAAGGAACGGGCTGCGGGGTGTAAGCATGCAGGTGAGGCATCGAAGGTAACCGGGTTAGAGGTTAGAGCGACTTTTAGCCGAATCGGGCCCTCGGTGCGCGTCGGGCAGCTTCGCGTGCCGCGAGAACCAGCGGGGATCCGAGCCACGGCGGGTTCGAAAGGACCGCCGTGCGCGATCCACGCTGGGCCTCGCGTGGAACGGCCGCGTCCGGGCTCCACTAGGCGGAGCGGGCAGGCCGATAGGAAGGGTCGTCATGGCGACCACTTTCTATTGAGACGTGCCGGCAGGTCGAGATCGGGACATTGGATGGCTCCACGCCGAGGTGGTGCGTGGGATCTCGGCCCGGGTAAGCCCCCGTCCCTGCCACGAATGCGGGACGTATCCAGCAGCTGGCACAAAACGACCCGCGTTCATTGCTCGGCTGTACGAAGCCGGGCTGTAGACGTGAATTGGTGCACCGAGAGGATGTAATAAGGAGACGGGTGATAGTGATAGTGATCGTGATTTGATACGAAATTTATAATAGTGGGTAGAATTGGCAGTAAATGGAAAATTTTTGAATTGGTTGGAATTTGGACGAGCAAAATTTATAGTGAGAGACCCCCGATGTGGTGGGATGGCAAATCCACCATCCCTCACAGGTGGGGGCAATTGCGCAATAGTTTATGGGGTGGCTATGACAACCGAGCCAGGTAGGGCTTGGATAATTGTAGGGATCTAGCGAAGATGACATTAGGTAACGTTAAGATTAGTTAGTGACTGATACCTGTAGTGGGGACGCAGGTAGATTAGTGTGGATTATAATGACGTGGGAGCACAATAGTTTAAAGGGACGACTGGGAAGCGCAAGTTTCAGAGGGGAGTCGTTAGCTGAGATGATGCCGTGTGTGTGAGGATTGAACAGGTGTGATTGAACAGGTGTGATTGCACAGGTGTGCAACTGAACAGGTGGATGGAGCAGTGTATGAGTGAGTGATAGTGATGGTGTATTGTGATGACCAAATGGTCCAGGAAGAAAGGAGGGTGCAGGTGGCACCAGGTGTGAGGGCACAGGTGTGCAACAGCAGGTATGGAGAATGGTAGTGTGGAATAAATGGAGTATTGGAATGGATGGTCGTGGAGTGAGTATGGTGGAAATTGTGGAGTGGATGGTGCGAAGGTGTGAATGGGGGAAGAGTGGACCCCCATCACGGATACCCGGGCGGGTAGTGTAAGTGTTAGGTAGAAGGTATAGGTAAATTGTGGTTGGATATTGGCATTTGTGGTGCGGTTGCAGAATGGTATTGTGGATGGGTGCATTAGTGTTGTGGAAATGGCTGGGCGTGTAGCCTGTTAGTGTGTGTAGTTGGTTTGGGCACTCCACCACTGTGAGGATGTCGGCCAGGTGAGGCCGCAGGTGGGCTCTGGGAGCCGTTAGTGTCAGTGGGTGCCTGAGGATCCCGGGTGTGGATCGGGTAGCCCAGTGCCAGAGAGGGCACCGAGTGGGGAGAGCGCCAGAGGGCCTTCCCCAGGTAGTTAGGTTAGGGTAAGGAGCAGGTAAGCTCGGAGGCAACTGCAGTGGTGGAGGTGTGCAGGTGGGTAGACCTGCTGGGAGAGCTACACGTCGCAGCCCAGAAATTGTGCGAAGGCACCGGGAGATGAATCGGGGGAGTGAGACCCCAAATTGAGAGGCACCACAGTTTGGTCAATGGGAATTGGTTTTTAGAACCCATAGTGTAAGTTGGCCAATGGATTGGCAGGGAAAGACCCCGGGTAATGTAAAGTTGTTAAAGTCATTTAGGAAATAGTTAGGATTGATGAACCTGTCGCACCATACGCAGCCACTTACCTGAGGTGGTGATGATGACTCCACACCTGTGTTTTCTTTGTTCTGTGTGCAGGAAATGAGAATTGCTGTGTGGATTGGTGAGACGCATCACGACGTGGATGAGACATTGGGGTGATTCCATCTCTCCCTCCTTAGGAGGGACTGATGATGAATTGGTGATGGCAAATTTTGCTGTTGAGTTGGAGATGGCAAATTGTGATGAGAGTTGGAAATGGCAAATTTGATTGGTTAGGAGGGAGAGAAGACGAATTTGGTTTATGGGAGGAACGGGGAAGACAGTAGGGACGTTTGTTGATTTGTAAAGTAGATGTTTATGGGTAGTGTTGTGTTTTGTGGATACAGTAAGGGGTAAGGGAGGGGCAATGTAGGTTACCTGGTGGGGGGGGGGGGGGCGTACGGTAGGAACGTACCTGTCTCACCTGGTTCCCATGTGCCCCCAGTGTGCATCATCTTGTATTGCGTGCACTTTTGCGCCCTTACCCCCTTACTCACTTGTCTTCTTCTTTTGTCTCCCACCTCCGAGGATCTGGCTTTGGGGCAGAGAGAGAGGAGAGAGAGGTGCTGGCTCCGCAGTTGTGGGCCTGTACTTTCGCTGCTTGCTGCCTGGATCGATACACCATATGGACCGCAATGTTTGTGGCCGCCCACCATGGACCGCAGTTGTCTTGCGGGCAAGCACCACCCGTTGATGGACCTATGGGTCAACGTGGCACCTATGCCATACAGGTGAACCACTTTTAGTTGGCCCCCTGACGGCCACAATACAGAAATGGACGCGGTTGGCGCCTTTCTTTATTTTCTAAGGAAGCTAGAAGGCCAAGCACTTCAGGAAGGCAAGACCAGCGGCAGAACATCGGCCGGCTGCGACACCACCGGTGACTATCGAACACTTTATTGGTGCACCGGATGGTGCTGACTGTGTTATGGGGTGGTGCTTTTGGTGCTTGGATGGGGTGCTCTGCACATTATTAAAGGCCGTAGGGCCACAGGGCACTCGTGGGTTGGTGTATCGATGCTGGCATGCGTGCTCTGTCTATGCATAACATCTGCATGTGTTCCTCCAAAAACAGGTCCTGGATCGTAGTGTAAATATCAGTGTAGTCTTGTGTAAATAATGCTCCCTACCGGCTGTATGTTTAGTTTGAGGATTCTTTCCGCGATTCGGTTATCCTGTGGGTGTGTTTCTGTGAGGAGAAGGGTGCAACGTCGCAGGGGGACATATTTACTCATTTGTGAACATCTGTAAAACTGTCGCACTCAGGGTTGAGTTAATAGTAGAGGGAAGTACATCTGAGTGCCACACTAACGTAGGTAAAGATTTATCGGGTCGGAACGCCCCGAGGTAGAGAAGGGTGCAATGTTGCGGATATGGGATTTGGCCTCCATCCATATCCGCTTGTAAATATTCCCCTATTTCCCCAATACTCCCCAACTATCCCCAATCCCCCATTCCCTAGTCCCATTGTCTGTAAACAACACTCTGTAGAACCGACCTTCCCCTTTTTCCCCCATTAAATGTCGTACCCAGGTTCACCGCATCTCACGTAGACAACTATAGGACATCTTGCTAGTTATTCTTAGTCTATGTCAGTTAAGGACTCGTTTCCATTAATTCTGACTCTTCGTTGCACCAGAATGTGATTGTATGGCACCATTAGTAAGTTTAGGACCTCCCAATACCTCCCCGCATCTCTTCCTCATGGAACAACAACACCAACAACAACAACAGCGGCGGCGGCGCGGCGGGGGCGCGGGGAGTGTGCGTCCTCACTCCGGCTTGGTTAGCCGCCATTGAGCATGTGCTCCGACGGGGTTACCACGCAGGGGCTCACTGTCAGCTCCTCGTCAAGGGCGGAGCCCGGTAACCCCCCGCACCCAATAAGAAACGGCGGACCGATTCCATCTGGGGCGGAGCTAACGAGCCGAGGGCGTGTCACTCCCCGCTGGACATGCGCAGGAAGACGGAGGTGACGTCAGATGCGCCTCAGCTGCGGAGAGAAACGGACGTCACCTCCATCGCGACGATACCTCCCCGCATCTCTAGACCGGACCGGGTCGATTCTGCCCCTGAGCCAAGGTGCACCTTGAGCTATCGGCTGCCTGCCCTCCCCTGCCATCAATCCCCGTGTAAGTCAGTCTTGTCCCGTTTGTCTGTGGTCTGTCGGGGCTAAGATAAGACCGTGTCTAAGTGCCCATCTTTCTGTGCTGTACCTCTGTGCCGTGTAATCTAAACGTTCTGCATAACCCATATAGTGTAGCAGCATAGCAAACCTGTTGTGCATTTTGTGATACAAGCACCAAATTTGGCACAAATGTACATTAATATGTTGCGAACATTTTCAGATATTGGGCCACTTGAAATTCCGTAATTTTTTTTTTCAAATTTTTTCAAATTTCGTAATTTCAAATTTTTCGGGTGACACCGTCACAATTTCGGTCTTCGAGGCCGGCCGATATAGTGGGGCGGCTTAGCCCAAATATTCAAAAGAATTGTGCATTTTGTGATACAAGCACCAAATTTGGCACAAATGTACATTAATATGTTGCGAACATTGTGTGGTCAGCAATGAAGACGAGAGTCTGAATTACATGTATGCAAAAGACCTTGTGAACCAGTGAAGCAAATACACGGGTAAGCATGAATTAAATCTAGGGCATGATAAAATTTCCATGATGTTTACCTCTACACTCAATGGTGGAAGGAGGTAATGTTTTGATCCCAGCTTGTCTGTATGTCTGTTTGTCTGTTAGTCCACAAAATTCCAGACAAAGCTTGTAGTAGTGGTAGTTGTAGTGGCAGTGGTGATAACAGAAATTGTTATATAGAACTGAACTTATATTATTATTATATGCAGAAAATAACTTCATTTCTATATGCCCTGCAGTGGACAGGTTAATTGGTTTATGCACTGAAGGGGTCACCCTGGTGTGCACTGCTGTGTTCTGCCTCACTGAGTTGTTCAGGTATGATGTACTCAGCACAAGCTTCCGGTCGGCCCGGAGGTGGGGGTGCGGGGCCTGTCACGGAACGTCAAAACAAACGGCCTGCCGGGGCCGCCCAAAAGTCGGGCGTGAGGGGCGCGTCCACTAATGGAACGCCTCTCGCTTCCCAGATCGAGGGCCACGTGGTCAGGAGAACCTCGTCCCTTCCGGTCACACTTTGCCTATCGGCCGGCCTCAAAGACCGAAATTGTGACGGTGTCACCCGAAAAATTTGAAATTACGAAATTTGAAAAAATTTGAAAAAAAAAATTACGGAATTTCAAGTGGCCCAATATCTGAAAATGTTCGCAACATATTAATGTACATTTGTGCCAAATTTGGTGCTTGTTTCACAAAATGCACAATTCTTTTGAATATTTGGGCTAAGCCGCCCCACTAATATTATATCCTCCTCCGGAGGTCTTGAGAACTGTACCCCTGGTGTCGTGTCATTTAACCCAGCCGTTGTGTCCTTTCCATCATTGATTTAGCATAGCGCGACTTAGTCAACGTTCGAGTGGAATCGGGTAAACTGTGCGAACACGGCGGCCATTCCGCTCGGCCCTTCATAACATCCTAATAAGTCGTGTCCGTAACAATATATATATACACATACAGACTTGGCATTTAATATGGAATATTTTTTTTGTGGGGGTGAACTTACTTTTCAAGATGACTTAGAACAAAAAGTTCATTGGAATTATGTTGTAATTATTCTAGATTTTGTTAATGTGACCATTAAAAGAAACAAAAACCACATTTGACATTTTGAAGCAAATAAATTGATCCTTGAAAGTGATGTAAACTGATATCGAACTCAATTCACGGACAGTACTGTGTTAAACTTCTGTACGTTTCCAGAAGTATCTCTTTATTTTGCACATTAGCCAAAAAAAATTTCAACAAAAACTAAAGCTAAATTATGACTGGGATTACGGACAGTAAAATTACAGTTCAGTACTTCGTGTAACCCCCACGAGCATTCAGGAGAACATGTACACGTCGAGGCATGCTGTTCACGAGATTTGCCAAGGTTTGGACAGGAATCGCTTGCCATGCAGTGACAATAGCCTGTTGCAATTCACGCACAGAGGTCGGCTGCTAGTCCAAGTTGTCGATTTGACGCGTTAATTCTGCCCACAAGTTCTCTGTCGGATTCATATCCGGGGACATGGCAGGCCACTCCATATGCTCTACACCACGGCCAGCAAGAAAGTGTTGGATCATGCGAGCACGATGAGGCCATGCATTGTCATCTTGGAAGACAAAGTTTCCTCGAAAGGCTGCACGAGCAAATGGAAGCAATGTTTCTTCCAGAATGACCCTGTACTTGAACTGGTTCAGGTTTCCATTCAGAACAACCAGGTCAGTTTTGCCCCCTGCATGAAAAGCAGCCCAAACGGTCACCCCACCACCTCCAGCTTGGACTCTTGGCACTATACAATCTTCGTTGTGGGCTTCATGCACTTGTCTGCGCACTCGGACGCGGCCATCTTGACGATAGACCAGAAATCTAGACTCGTCACTGAAGGTCACGTGATTCTAGTGTCCTGGCTGCCATTGATGGTGCTCTCTGGCCCACTGCAATCGGCGCTGGCTGTGTTGTCTGGTCAGGCGTGGCTTTCTCAGGGGATGCCTGGCACGATAGCCTGCTTGAACCAGTCGTTGGTTGACTAGCCTTCTCGATACAGGCACATTTGTCAGTTGCTGCCACTCAGCCCTAAGCCGATTAGCTGACTTGGGACGGCCATTGCAGACTAACCGGTGCAGCTGGCGATCATCTCTCCTTGTGGTTCTGCATGGACGTCCTGGCCTCGGTATTGGAGTAGGGACACCCCTCTGAGCATTTTGTTTCAGGATCTTTGACACCTGACCTTGAGTGATGCCATACTGCTGAGCAATAGCACGCTGTTTCATGCCAGAATTTCGTAAAGCCACCACTCCATGACAAACAGCATTGTCAAGTTGACGGACCATCTCCAGAGGAAGCGGCAATAACTTTTGTATACGTGCAGCAGTTGTTTTCCACTAATACAGAACGCAACAACCCTTATATACCCGATTGTGAAGCCAATCGTCAAATGTACCCGTCCTTACATTTTGTCATGCCACCTGTGATATAATCCTGTTATTGACTTCTTGCTGTGAAAGACAATCAGTGACATGGTTCTTTCAACAAAGACATCACCGAAGGGTAAAATAAACTCACCAGATTGATATACTGAGTTCAGAAAGTAACCCGAAGTCGAGAAAAAAAAAATTCCATATTAAATGCCAAGATCTTGGAGACGGTGGCAGGGGTTTTCGACGGTCCACACGGTCTCCACGTTTTTCAAAGTTAAGTCTGTTCACAATTGTATTTTGTCGAAACTGTATTTATCGTTCGGTGTGTGAACTTATAGTGTCCCCCTTGGAAGTTTCTCGGTGTTTATCTTTCATAAATTAATCGTTTGTTTGCCGCGTCGCGAGCAAGGCCTTGCAGCCTCAGGCTTCCCCCATCGAAGGTTGTTCCTTCCTTCGCTGTTTTGCTAGCTTTTTTGATTTCCCCTTCTCCACCAAGCTTCACCAAACATCTACTATTTGTCTAACGTTGTAACCCCCACACCCCCCCCCCCCCAAAACAAACAAAAAAACAAACAAAAAAAACTTTTATTTCCCTTTCTCCTCGTGTGCTTTTGCCTCTGCCCACGTGCGCTGTCTCGCCCCGCCCCCATTTTCCCCTTGCCTTCCACCTTTTGCCCTGTTTAAGTGACTCGTGGTCGTCGCTCTAGGCTTCCTCTCCCCATTGGTATTTTTGTGAATATAAGATTGTTCTTCACAGTTCTGTTTAAATATGTTTCAACTATCCCCTTCAGTGTTTTATTCAGTGGTTTATTGTCTAACGTTTAATAATTGTCTCTCAGTGGTAAACTGAGAGAGGAAAAACACGCTGTTTTTCTTCTTATTTAAAAGGCTCCTTTCAATTTCCTCTTCAACTCATTCCATTTCAAAAAAATATTCAATCTCTTATGATTCCAAATCACTCCATGCTCTAAATTCTCATTCATTCCATCCCTCCTCCATCGTTCTTAAACGAATCGCTAACTTGAAAATCACAACAAACCCAATTTGTTATATATGTTCATCTTTCATTAATCATCCACTTTCTAAACTCCCCCTTGCCCCTCCCCTTCAAATCTCCCCCCCCCAACCATCCCTCCCAAATTCTCCCTCCTCCCACCTCCTTCTCAAAGCTGCCTCCTCCCCACTTCCTCTCCCTCCTATGTCATACCTCCACCTCCCCCAACCTTCTACTTTCCTCTGCCCCCCCTCAAACAAACTCTCACTGTGCCTCATTCCATCCCCATCAAACCTTTCGTCCTCCTCATCCTTCCCTTTCTTGTAACTCTTCTGTAATCTCTGACACACTATCAACTGCTCTTCCTACATCCCCCTCTCACCCTTCATCTGACCCTACCCCTCCCCTCCCCTGTCCTGCACCCGATGCTCCCCCTCTCTCCTCACTAACGGTATGGACCTCAAACATCCGGGGCCTTCGCTCAAACCTGATTGATCTCTCCATTCAGGTTGCTTCTGAAAATCCAGACTTGATCTGCTGAACAGAAACTTTCCTCCTTCAAGATGTCTCTGATTCCTTAATATCTCTTCCTGGTTACTCCCTCCTCCGGTACGATAGACCTGATCCTCGTCCTGGTGGTGGGGTGGCTATCTTTATCAAAAACTCTCTTCCTCACTCTCCCTGCACTGCCCTCTCTCCACCCCACCCACAGGCGTACCTCTGGCTACGGCTTCCTCTCCGCTCCCACCTTTTGTTCATATGTGTTCTGCACCGTCCTCCAAACAGTGATGACTCCATTTACATTTCTCTGTCGGACAACATGGACCAACTTCTATCAACTCATCCAAACTCTCTCTTCCTCATATGTGGCGACTTCAACTGTCATCATGCCAGCTGGCTGGGTGTGGGTTCATCTCTCACCAGCCATGGCACCTCAGCAAAGGACTTCTGCGACTCATTGGGACTGACACAATCTGTCAATTTCCCGACCCGGATCTCAGTCAATGGAGTATCTTCTCTTCTGGACTTGGTTATGACTAACTTCCCTGCAAATGTCTGCTGCTCTTCTTCTGCTCCAATCGGTTCTTCTGATCATGTGCTTGTTAAAGTGGACATCTCACTGGCCATTCTCAGAGAGCCTCCTCAGCACCGACGAGTCTGGCATTTCACTCAGGCCGACTGGCACGGTCTGCAAGCAGCCATCAATCAACTGGACTGGTCTCCCATCTCTAATGCCTCTGACATCAATTCTTCCTGGGAATTCTCCCAAAGCAAACTGCTCTCTCTCATGCACAGATTTATCCCATCTCGTCTTCAGTTGTCTTACCCTTCCTCCCATCCATGGTACACTGAATCTTGTGGTGAGGCAGTTGCCCTGAAACAACTTGCCTTTGCGTCTTGGAAGGCAAATCCAACTGAAGGCAATCTCAGTTCCTTCCACCAAGCTCGAAACAAGTGTGTTTCTACCCTCAGGAGTGCCAGGAAGCACTATCTCTCCACACTCAAGATTGAACTCTCAAACCTGTCTCCTTCCTCCAAATCCTGGTGGCGTCTGGTCAAATCCGTTTCTGGTGTTTGTTCCCCCTCCATCCCCTCCCTTACCGCAAATGGCTACACAGTGGACACCGCACGTGACAAAGCCGAATGCCTCAACTCTGTGTTTGCCTCAAAATCTTGTGTCCCAAACCCATCTCTCTCTGTTCCCACCTTTCCCAGTCGAACCCAACTGCTCCTGGACTCTGTGTCCTTCTCTCCTGACAAGGTGGAGATGTTTTTATCAAACCTCAACTCTGATTCTGCAACTGGACCAGATGGCATCAGCCCTCGGGTCCTAAAATCCTGCTCTGCCGCTCTATCTCACCCTCTCTCTGTTCTTTTCACACTCTCTTTTGCTCAAGGTCATCTGCCAGCATCTTGGAAATCAGCAAACATTACCGCTTTACACAAAAAAGGTGCAAAAACAGATCCTTGCAACTACAGACCAATCAGCCTGCTCCCAATTATCAGCAAAGTCATGGAATCCATCATTGCTTCAGATATCAAATCCTTCCTCTTCTCCAATGGCTTGATCTCTGATCATCAATTTGGATTCAGACCAGTTCATTCTACTCTGGACATGTTGCTTCTGCTGTCTCAACAATCGATGGAGGTCCTCAATGCCAAACAGGAAATCAGAGCTGTCTCACTTGACATATCACGTGCCTTCGATACGGTCTGGCACCCAGCTCTTCTCACCAAACTCACCTCCTATGGTATTCAGGGAAATCTCCACTCATGGCTTGTGGATTTCCTCTCTGGTCGTAGGCAACATGTGGCCCTGAATGGATTTCTCTCATCTTCCCTACCTGTTCTGGCTGGAGTTGCCCAAGGTAGTGTTCTGGGCCCTGTGCTATTTCTGGTCTTCATCAATGACCTCTCCGACTCTCTGGAAAATCCTCTCTATCTCTTTGCTGATGACTCCACTATCTGCCGCTCCATTCCTCATCCCTCAGATCGGCAGTCTGCAGCCTCCTCACTCTCTGCAGACCTGGACAAAATCACAGACTGGTCAAACAAGTGGAACATGTCTTTCAATCCTGACAAATCTCACACTCTTACAATGCCTCTCCGAAAGGACCGACTGGACAACCCTCCCATCTACTTTCTCAACAATCCTCTCCAAGAAGTTCTGTCGCTCAAGCTTTTGGGTCTCACTATCTGCCATGATCTTTCTTGGGAAAACCACATTTCCAAGCTGGCCTCCAAAGCCAGTCACCGACTGGGCATCCTCCGTCGTGCGAAGTCCTTCCTTGGCACACCTGAGCTCCTCACCACATACAAGGCTTTCATCCACAGCTCAATGGAATACTGTTCCCCCCTCTGGGCTGGTGCTCCTGCCTCACACCTTGCTCGGCTTCACGCTGTTGAGGCCAAAGCTTTCAGAATCATTGGAATCTCCTGCGATGTAGTCAACTCCGAGGGCCTTTCACTCACTCACCGCAGGCAGGTTGGTGGTCTTTCTGTCTTCTACCGACTCCTCTCCGGCCTTGCTCCCCCAGCTCTCTGTGCTCTGTCCCCCCAATATTGCTTCAGGTCGCACAAGATCTGCCTGCAACCCTCTTATGGTTAAACTGCCAAAGTCTAGGCTCTCTGCTCACCTTCACTCTTTCATTCCCCTTTATTCCCGCCTCTGGAACAAACTCCCCCACTCCCTTCAATCCCACTCCTCCCTCCAGGTCTTTAAAACAGCTGTTCACCACCATCTCTTATCTTCCCCCATCGAAAACCTTGATCTTTTCTACCCCCGGTAATTCACCCCAGAGTCCTTGCAGTGTTCATATGTTTTATTCCTCTCCCACCTCCCCCCAAGTCCTCCCGATGTCCCTGCTCTCAAATGTTGTGTTTGTGTCCTTCCCCCTCTCTCCCCATCTTGTCTGCCGCTCCCCTTGTTTTTTGTGTTTTGTGTGTCGGTTTGTCTTTTTGTGTGATTAATGTTTTAATGTTAGCTCTTTCACGAGCCTCGATCTTGTATACAAAAAAAGAAAAGAAAAAAAAAAAGAAAAAAGTCTGTGTGTGTGTATATATATATATATATATATATATATATATATATATATATATATATATATATATATATACACACACACAGTCACGTGAAAAAGTAAGTACACCCCATGTAAAGTTTTGACTTTTTCAACATATTTCAATATACAGGTATTTGATCTTCATTTCAACAATATTGATAGATAAAGGTGATATAATAAAACAAATATCATGAAACATTTACATTTTGTAGTCCATTGTATAATTTAAATAAACATAAATGCAAATTTCGCATGTGGAAAAAGTAAGTACACCCCTACATTTAACACTACTTCAAATACCTAAAATTAGAATCAGGTGCACCAGCTCAGGTGCAAATGATTAGAACATCGTTAGAGAGGATCTTGGAGTAACCTGTCTTATTTAAACCTCAGACATTTAGTTTGGTTTACTCTTTGTTGTTGAAGTGTGCGGCGTCACCATGCCTAGATCAAAAGAGCTCTCTGAGGCCTTCAGAAAGAATGTTATAGATGCCGACGAGTCTGGGAAGGGATTTAAAAAGATCTCCAAACAATTTGAAATCAATCATTCGACTGTCTGGAAGATCATCTACAAGTGGAGAATATTCCAAACAACTGCCAACTTGTTCAGGCCAGGCCGCCCCAGCAAGTTCAGCCCGAGAGCAGACCGCAAGATGCTGAAAGAAGTCTCTAAGAACCCCAGAATGTCATCACGGGACCTACAGGTAGCTCTTGCCACTGTTTATGTCAAAGTGCACGAGTCCATTAGAAATGATGGACTCTACAGAAGTCCTTTCTACCATTAGAAAGAGGCTGCACAAATTTGATCTACATGAGAGGTGTGCCAGGAGGAAACCTTTGCTGTCCAGAAAGAACATCAGGGCAAGACTAAAGTTTGCCAATGAACACCAAGGCAAAGACCAGCACTTCTGGAACAATGTGCTCTGGACAGATGAGTCAAAGGTAGAGCTATTTGGCCACAGCACCAGAAGACATGTCTGGCGAAAACCAAGGACAGCATTTGACCACAAGAACCTGATACCAACTGTAACGCATGGTGGTGGAAATATTATGGTTTGGGGCAGCTTTGCTGCATCAGGGCCTGGGCAGCTCACCATCATAGAATCCACTATGAATTATTCATTGTACCAGAGGGTGCTTGAGGATAATGTGAGGCCATCTGTCGGAAAGTTGAAGCTCAACCGAAGGTGGACCTTGCAACATGACAATGACCCTAAACATACCAGTAAATCCACCAAGGAATGGCTGAAAATAAAGAAATGGAGGGTTCTGGAATGGCCAAGTCAAAGCCCGGATCTAAATCCCATCGAGATGTTGTGGGGGGATTTGAAACGAGCTGTGCATGCAAGAAACCCCTCAAACATCTCACAGCTGAAAGAATTCTGCATGGAGGAGTGGGAAAAAATTTCTCCCAGTCGATGTCAGAGACTGGTAGACAGTTATAAGAAATGCCTACTTGAGGTTGTTTCTGCCAAAGGGGGCAATACCACCTATTAGAGCCAAGGGTGCACTTACTTTTTCCACATGCGAAATTTGCATTTATGTCTATTTAAATTATACAATGGACTACAAAATGTAAATGTTTCATGATATTTGTTATATTATATCACCTTTATCTATCAATATTGTTGAAATGAAATCAAACAGCTGTATGTTGAAACATGTTGAAAAAGTCAAAACTTTACATGCGGTGTACTTACTTTTTCACATGACTGTTAATATATTTTTTTAAACCGAAAACACGTCGGTGAAGCTGTCCATCCATCAGTGAAGCCATCCGGCGGTGAAGCTGTATGGCCGTCAAGCTGTCCGGCCATGAAGCCTTTCGGCCGTGAAGCTGTCCGTCCATCCGTGAAGCTGTCCGTCCATCCGTGAAGCTGTCCGTCCATGAAGCCATCCAGCCGTGAAGCTGTATGGCCGTCAAGCTGTCCGGCCATGAAGCCTTTCGGCCGTGAAGCTGTCCGTCCATCCGTGAAGCTGTCCGTCCATCCGTGAAGCTGTCCGTCCATGAAGCCTCCCGGCCATGAAGCTGTCCGTCCATCCATGAAGCTGTCCGTCCATCCGTGAAGCTGTCCGTCCATCCGTGAAGCTATCCGTCAGTGAAGCCATCCGGCCATGAAGCTGTATGGCCGTCAAGCTGTCCAGCCATGAAGCCTCCCGGCCATGAAGCTGTCCGTCCATCCATGAAGCTGTCCATCCATCCGTGAAGCTGTCCATCAGTGAAGCCATCCGGCCGTGAAGCTGTATGGCCGTCAAGCTGTCCGGCCATGAAGCCTTCCGGCCGTGAAGCTGTCCATCCATCCGTGAAGCTGTCTGTCAGTGAAGCCTTCCGGCCATGAAGCCTTCCGGCCGTGAAGCTTTCCGTCCATCCGTGAAGCTGTCCGTCCTTGAAGCCATCCATCCGTGAAGCTGTCCATCCGTGAAGGCTTGAGATTATATGTCTATTAATTACATACTGTTTGAACATCATTTGCATCCTGTCTATATCAATTATGTACGTCTATTGATAAAGTACTAATGGAATGTACCTTTCAACCCTTTAGACTGCTGTGACCCCTTAGACCTTTGAAGACCCTTTAAGACTCCCAACACCCTTAAGAGCACCAATACCCCTAAAGACGCTGAAGACCCTTAAATACACTGAAGACCCAAAATACCAAAATTACCCAAAAGACCCTGAGGTCTCAAAAGACACAGAGGGCATAAAAGACCCCAGGAACCTAAGTGACCCAAAATATCCTGAGGACCCCAAAGACCCTGAAGACCCTGAAGACCCCAAACACCCAAAATTCCCCAAATACTCTGATTAAATTCCCTTTCTATTGCAAACGAATTCCCTTAAAAGAGCCCAGCCGAATCGGGTTATCTGTTCGTCTTCTTATATATTTACATGCATTCATTGTACCATATGCAATGTACATTTGTTTATATTTTATTCAATGTACAGCACAATGAAAGCAGTGTGGTGACACAGGTTTTTTAAGTCATTGGGGTAGGGTGATGGGTGATGAACATTGCGTAGGGTAGTAAAATGAAAAACAGTTCGAGCAGACCTGTCAGGATAAAAAAAACGAAAAAGAATTTGGAAAGAAATGAAAACGTCACATACTGGACTCTTCAACTGCAAAGGCCTGTGTCTTCCATGGAAGGAAATACAAATCTAAAATGCTGTTCAAGTGGTGCAGTGCCAGCCGGACACGCTGTATTTGTTTTGGATACAAAATCCAGGTTCATGGAAAAGCGAAGTGACAACTCAGGGTAAAAAGGCAACGCACTGTCATTGGGAGCTGTTGGGGCACAGTGGGGACGATAAGCAAGGGAATGACCAAACGGGAAACAAAAGGAGGGAGAGAGAGAGAGAGAGGAGGGGAGAAAACATTTAACGGTACCTGCAAGAAGAAGGTGGGGGAGAGGGTGGCGTTAATGGATTACAACGTCTTTCTCTAAAGGTGTTTTATTGGCCATCCTATACCAACACGTGAACAGAAACTTAATCCAGCTTCTTTAGAATATGCTAGATCATGACGTCAGATCCTGTCCCAAACCCGGTACTGTCCAATGAGATTAAACTAAGTTTATGCCTCTTGTTCCCTTCATGTTTCCTTAATCTTGTTTTTTGTTTCTCCAATTGACATAAAACCTACCTTTGTGTGGAATTAATGGCACAATGCATTCCGCTATCATTCATACTACTCAACGTCATGCAAGAGTTCATCAGCAAGTCCACGGCCTAACATAATAATGATGACGATGACCACTCATTTTGCATCTCCAGATGCATGGAGAGCTGCCGAAGCAGTTTCCTCGGCTGTTGGGCACAATCCTGGACGGGTCGCCATTCGGACGCAGGATACTCGAATGGCTCATTCTTCCCAGTAGGCTGGTACTCATTTTGTCGACCTCGGAAGGATGACAGGCTGAGTCAACCCTGCTGGTGGTAATTCAACAGCATGACCAGGGGCTCAAATTCAGGACCCCGAGGTCTCAAGCCAGCCGCCTTAACCATTAAGCTAACACCAGATTTATGGTTCAGTGAAATGGTTAACAATGTTGTAAAGTATGCAGAAATATGTTATTTATGTAATTCTGTAGTAAAATATATCAATTGATTGTTGTCAGGCCACAGATCAACTGATGTCCTCCCAAAAGCAAATTGTGAATTGTTTTTGGTTTAAAAGCTGGATGAAGTTCACTTGAATTTCACTGTTGATGTGAAGCCAAATGAATTTTGTTATGGAAAGGTGTTTTTCTCTACCTGTTTTTACACATGAATTTATGGAACAGTGGTGCAGAAGTAAGTAAAGTGTTAAAATGACGTCATGCCTCACTTCCTAATTTCACAGAGATTTGGCAGCAGAGACGCAAAGCAATTCACAAGCTGCCATCTCCGCAGGGTGTCGACATTTGTGGTTGCTATGTATTTAAAAATCCTCTGAAGAAAAACGTTTATGTAATACAAAAGAGACGGTTCAGGATTAATGGAACTCGTAAGTCTTTCCTCAAGTTAAAAGCATAAAGAATTTGCACATTTCTATTCAAAGAATATCATATTTTCTTGAATTCGTTTTCCGTCGAGTTCCATCTGAATATTTCCTATGAATGGGTGAATTGAGAGAAGCAAGGGGGAAAAAACAGGAAAGGGAAAGCAAAATTGGGAGTAAAGGGGAGGGAAATGGATTGGTATATTTGGGCATTAGGGGGATTGGTGGGAGGAAAAACGTTCTATCATCTTGGAGTACATCATTTTATGAAGGCCCATTGGCAGCAAAATTTGTCTTCAACATGAAAACACTCAATATCTCAAGTCAAACTTAAAGGTAGACGATTCACTTTCAAATCGGAAGTATAAATATATGAATAACTAGAACGGCACTCGGTAGAACGCAAACCTCCGCCAGAATGAACAGCTTACGTTTTGTATCCCATTGATGGGCTGGATCTGGATCTGGACATGAACCAAAATCGAATTGGCTTGTTATTGTCACCTACCCAACTCATCCACCAAGTTTCATCATAACTCGTACACAACCTTTTGAGATATACTGCTATATATTATTTTTGGCCCTATCTCTCAATGGTGAAGAATCACTTAAATAAAAGTAGGGGCAATACACATGGGCGCTCACCTCGTAGAATAAAGCAGTATACTACACTGACTAAAGGTATTTTAAACAGTATCACGGTATTTTCAACCAATTTCAATGGTTGCTAGAAGGCAGGAGAGCATGTACAATCATACCAACGTAATCATAATACTTTAAACAAACAAATTAAAAAATAGCTATTTTGGAGGCTAACCCTCCTCCTCTCCTCCCCAACACATATACCTCCTCAGATTCAATTTTTTCTAATGCCTTGAAGAAACATTGGTACATCATGGGTGATGAAGGTTGTGGTCAATTTTGCTTGAAATCGTGTGTGTAGTTTCAGACAGAAGAGCAAATACCTAAATTGGGGGTGCAACACCCCCACCCCGTCCGTACCCTCCCCGTAGACTCCTTTAGGGCCGATTTTTCTTAATGCCGTGAACAAACTTTGGTACAACACGGGTGATTAAGGTTGTGGTCAAGTTTCATCAGAATTGTGTGTGTAGTTTCTGAGAATAAAGCAAATTCCTATTTTGAGGGGTCAAACCTGGATCCACTTTGACTCCGGTAAACCCCCTTAGACCCCAATTTTTTTTAATGCCATGAACAAACTTTAGTCACAACACAACAAATATCATTTGTGCCAAATTTGATCACAATCCCATTAGTGGTTTCGGAGAAGAAGTTTCAAGTGTTTACGAACGGACTGACGGACGGACGACGCGCCATCGCATAAGCTCCCCTGCACTTCGTTCCAGGTGAGCTAAAAATTAGAGTATCAGATACGGATCTTCACCAAAATATAATCAATTCATCCTTGTCCCACACCCAAACTGCCCAATAGGTTTCGTCCGAATCTGTCTATAACATTTTGAGATATCCTGCTCGCAGACAGGCAGACAAACAAGGGTGAAAACAACCTCCGTCCACCTTCGGTGGCAGAGGTAAAAAAAAATAATTATCAGTGAACAACTAATACAAAGTCAAGAAAAAGGGATTGCATTTTAAATAATGAAACACACATGTTCACATACCTTGACTTGGCTTGGCTTCCACCCTTGAGAGTGACTGACGGCGCAAGCTTGAGATGGTGCAAATGAGGCTTGCGTGAACACCGACGGTCCACCACGACTCCGAGAACGCAAAAGGCCCAGAGCCGTCCTGGCAGAAATGCCAGCCGGATTGAGGCTCGGACCAGAAGCAGTCTGGGGCCGAGGCGGTGTCCAGGATTCGTAGGCCGAAGAAGATGGGACAGATGAAGCAGCGATGAAACCTGTAAAAGGCCGTGGCCGGCCGGTAAGGAAACACCAAGATGTGGCAACAGCCGTGTGAAGGCTGGGTAACAAGATGTGTTGAAGTTCCGTAACTGCTGCAATAACCACAGTGCAATTCTGAGGAGTGCCCATCTGTAGCAGTGCCACTCGTGGCTTGCTACTGTAGTCAGACGCCTGTGCAGCAATGAGTGTTTTTGAGATTGATTGTTGGGATGTACACACTTCTTTCATCTCGACATCGCCAGGACTGGCTTGTCCACTTGGCATTGTTGCTGGGCTTTCTGGCATGCCTTCTGACATGCGGTCATCAGCTGGGGACTTGAAGCCTAAGGGGGAAGTTTCAATTGCGGTCACATTGATGTCACAAACATCTTCCTGGCTTTTCGGTGGGCTCTCGCAGCCAGCTGGATCGTTCGTGCAAAGTTGACGTACGAGGAAAGGCTTTCGGGTCCGTGGCATCTCAGACATTGCTTCCCCTTTTGGAAAAACTAAAGGTTTCTCACCATCAGTTCTTGTCATATCATCATCTGTTTTGTCAAGATCGTCATCCTTGCCAGAACCTTCACACTCCTTTGCTCGCTTCTCATGCCTTTGGCGCTGCATTTCAGTTACAATTTCGAGGCTACTGGATGGTGAGAGCACACGCTTACTGCTCACTGGTGCAATTTCTGGAGGTAAGGTGGTCGGTGGCAACATGGCAGCAAGTGGTAATGACGATGCCTGCGTAATATGCCTCATTTCCACACCAGGCCTTCTAATAGCATCGTTACGGAGTAAGGCCCGTTGCAAACTGGCCGGCACGATATCAGCACTGGAGTATCTCCCACCCATCGTTTCACCATAAGTAGATCCAAACCGGCAAATGACAACAGCGGGGTCACAACTTGGAGGTCGTCCACCTGCTGCCACTGCTAATCCATGCATTGCTGTCACATGTGTCACCTTTAAGCCATCTCCCGTCGCTCCCTGTGATGGCAGACGCACAGGCACGATGAAAGAGGCAAGAGTGCGCAGAGGGCTAGGCGAGGAAAATTGTGGCCTGTTAAACTGCAAACGGGCCAATGAAGGTGAGACATTTGGCTGCATAGCCTGTTGCCCCAACTGAGTAGGATTTCGTTCTGGTGAAATGCAGTGGGGGCTTACTAAAGGACTGGACAACCTCTTATAACTGTCAGAAGCTGGAGCATAGAAGGGCTGGTATATTGGCAAAGTAAGTGCTGCAAGGCGGGTAGGAGGTGGTTGGGACAGGAACAACCGCTGTGCCTGCAACCGCAGCAGCTGCTCATACAAGGCTGATGGGTATGACATGCGAGAAAACCGTGAATGCTGTATTTGCAATGCGTTCAGTGGAGTGGCTGCAATTGAAGGGACTGAAGTTTGATGAACATGAAAAGCAGCTTGCTGTGATGATGGAGAAATCGTCTTAGAAAGCATGGAAGTAATTGGTAACATGTAAGAAGATTGAGAAGATGTTTCTGTCAAACCTGGTTGTTCTTCAGGACACGAATGAAGTGGAAGCTTCTTGGTCAATTCTGATCGAGATAGCTGAGTTTGGGAAGGCCAAGACATTTCCCGAGACACTATATTTCCACAGTCTCCGCTTCCATCATGGTGATATCCGCTGAGGGAGGCCTGACGTACAAGTGTTGTCCTTCTGCGCTCACTAGTCACCCTAGATCCTGGCCATGGTGGTGAATCAGCTGCTGGAGGATGTTGTAACAACACTTCATGGTCAAAAGACTTGCTACGACCCTCACCGAAGAAAGCTTCTGTATGTTGAGGTCGTGAAGCCTGCTCAGAAGCCGAGCGTCGCATCTCTTTGATATGAAGGTGTGTCCGATGATGGTGATGGTGTGTTCCAGGAACTGTGAGGAAAGCTGCCTCTTCAGACCGTGGCCGTGCTTCCTCAAGGGTTGTTTCTGGATGATCATCCAATTCCACACGATCAAGGGAGATGGAAAGGCTGGAACAGCGTGACAAATTGCTCTCTAGGCTAGGACTACGTGAAAGAGATCCTGACAATGAGGAATCAGTGCTCGATTCGAGTGATGAGTTGCACAGCTCAGCGAGTCGTAATCGCTTCTTTTTTGGTGGCAGCTTCTCCGCTGGGAGTTGAGCTAGTGTCTCGCTGCGCCGTGGCCATTGAAACTCCTCCTCAGGTCTTTTATCTGGTTCTTTTTCTGTTTTTTCTGCTGCCTGCTCTAAATCAGGCTCTTCTGTTACCAAGATTTCTGGCACCTGAATAGTACTCTGTCGTACAAGTTTTCCACTAACGCAACGTAATGCCTGAAATTCTGTCCCTGGCCCTTGTTCACCTCCTCCTCCAACACTGTCTTCTGAAGTTGACTGCCACAAATGGCCACCATTATCTGACCATATTGGAATTTCCATTGTGTCACCACGTTCAAATGAGCCAGGCTGACTCAATGATTTGGTATGTTGAATTACAGAGATCTCATTGTTGCTCCCTGAGGTGTTGTGTCGACCAAGGGCACTTTCAAGACTTAAGCCTCTTCTGGGTCCCATTGCCGCAGTTAGTTTGGTAGAAGGGAAGCTCAAATTGTCTTTTTCTACTGTCAGAGGTAAAGATGGTTGCATCATAACAATGGCTTGTGCGATTCCTTTCTCTTGGCTATCAGATCTCTCAAATACATCTTGGTCTTCAGAGCACACAGAGTTTTCCTCACTATATCCTAACAGTGATGATGGTTGTGATAAACTCCCTTTTGATGTAACATCATCATCATCACCAACACTTTTTTCTTTGCGTCGTTTTCGCACCAATGGTGAACGCTCTGTGGTCATTGGAGAGTCAGGTGGGTTTGATTCTGTACTCAAGCTTTGTGAATCCGTTTCACCAGAACCACTGGATTGAAGTGCATGTGACTTCGCAGAATGGTAGTGCTTATGTGTGACAAAAGGCTCAGCAGTTTTATACTGCAGCTGGCACGTGCCACACTCATATTGCATGCCACGCTGACCACGCGTTCCCCACCAAGAACTACAATATTCCATTGCAATGCTAGGTGATGTTCTTTCCAGACTTGGACTAACTACAATGCTCTCTTGGCAGCCTATTGACCCAACTCCCCAGCGACCTCTTTCTAACACCTGCTGCTCACCACCACTTTGATTTTCGGACATTGCTTGGCCTATAAGTTCAACAGCACCTTGACGTACAAGAGAGCGATGGTTGGGTGCGAGAAGTGCCTCACTTTTCATCCCCGACATATGCTCATCAAAAGAATGGCTATTACGGAATGGACGCCCCACATCCACATTCTCGTTCTCATTCCCAGGTGCCGTTATTGTTACCATACAACTGGGCATGGAATTGCTTCGAAATAGGCCTGAGGACTCCGTGCCTGGAACTTGCAAAAATTTGGCTTCGCTTTTACTGCTGGCTGGACTATCGACAATTTCAGTGGTATGGTCAGACTTTGTCTGTCGCTCGATTTTTGAATCAGGAAGCCGATAAACATCAGCTTGACGTAAAATCGCTGCTTTGCGTGAAGTGGCCTTCGTTGTAGGTGTAAATTCCACCTCAGTAGACATAGCTTTCTTACCAGTGTTCTGGTATGCTATGGTTTCAGTTAAAATATCAGGTCTACCCTTGTCTGGAAGTGGCCACAAACGTATGGGTCTGTCACGACTTACCGCTTGCACCACAGCTGAGGACCTATGAGACGTCGCGGGAACATTCCGGCCAAGAACAATGTCTTTATAGGAGAGAGGAATTTCACCTCCTGAGCTACAAGTTGGATGCTCGGCACTCTCTGAACGTGAAAAATACCCTGAATCGGTACTGCTTTTGCTGCCCAGTTGGCCTGGACGTAACAAAGTGCTTGTTGTCTGTGGAAGCTGCCACTGATTCGACGCTTTTGCCATCCATGCAAGTTTCTGCTTCACGACCCGTTGCTTTGATGTGTTTGGCATACAGAAAACTGTTGGAGAAGCTGATGATATAGCTGGTACAACGACTACACGGGGAACACCACCACTACTAGTGCTACTTCCAATACTGACAGAAGCCATATCCACAATCCCCTTTCCATCACTACTAACTGTGACAGCCTCATCAAGATTGTCATGTTTTTGTATTAATACCGGGTGTGATGCTGATTGAGCGTGCACTGGTGAAGGAGATCTGCCCTCCAAACAATTGATAAAAGGGGTGGTTACCCCGGCTGGTACTCCCAAAGAATCACCATCTGTATCGGAGCTATCATCAGCAATATCTGAAGCAACGTCAATGTTGTCAGGAGTTTCTGTGGCACCTCCACTGGCACCATCATCACAAGAAAATGAAGTGTCCCCAGAAATTGAGCGTTCTGATGAGAGAGATTCTGACCACTCAGAACTGCTCCCAGGTCCTCCTCCACCACTAACTCCACCTTCATCTGCCGTTGATGCAAGGCCAGCTCGAACAGCGTGTGCATGTGACTTTCGATGTTTGTACAGGTTGCTCTTTGTTTTGAAAGCAAAGCCACAGGCCTGACATGGATATGGGCGCTCACCAGTGTGAGATCGAATATGTTTTTTCAATACACTCGGCTTGGCACAAGCCCGCCCACAGTAATGGCAAACGTACTTCCCCAGTTTTTTCCCACGTCCCTCACGATCACGTACTGGCCGTCCCCTACTTGGGCTTGTTCCATAGGCACCACAAGTGTTATACATCCGTGGAAGCTCCGCAGGAAGCTCTGATTGGGATCCCCGGATGAGAAGACTGGAAGGTGGGATGGCTATGGAAGTAGGGGAAACAATGGCAGATGGAGGTATCGTTGGGTAAATGTATTGCACAGTCCCACCACGAAGGCGGTAGCGAGGTCCACCACGTAAAGCCCGCTCGAGTCGGGCTTGCTGAGTCCAGTGGAGGTGTCTTGGTGCACTGGATGATTCCGATATGGCTGTCACAGATGTCGTACCACTGGTCTCAGGAGTTGCAGCTGTTGCTGCAGAGTTTCCACAGTCTCTGGGACTCAGGTCTGGCTCCATTGCCTTCAGGAGCAGGTCAAAGCCCTGACTGATTGAGCTTGAATTTGCCTCCAAACCCTGGCTAGCCGCCACCAGTGTCCTTTCCACACACCATTCACTATCCTGACTCCCATCATTTTTCGTTTTCTCATCAGATTCAATGTCCGGCTTACTAAGTGCTTGGCGATCCGTGATGCCAGACATGAGCTTTGGGTGCTGTTACACTTTTGGAAAAGTCATGCTTTGGCTTTAAAACAAGTACTGAGTTGTGATCGACTTTGGAGTAGATGGTGGAAATGTCCTTTGATTTCTCGTTAAGCAAATTATAAGCATTGTTCCATCAGTAGAAGTGCCTTCAAAAGCACATCCTACATAGAGTGCAACTTGAGAACGAGACGAATGCTGCTGATTAGGGCAGTTAAGTGTACAGTACTTTGTGGATCCACACAAATGGAGTGGGTGGGGGTGGGGGGGGGGGAGGTGAGTGGAGGAATGGAGGAGCAAATAAAATCAGGAACCTCCTTCAGAGACAGGATATGTCTTCCGGCACCTCCTCTTCTTCCTTGTTCATCCGTCTAAGCTCACAGTCTGCAGAACAAATAAGAGGACATGCAATATTAAATATAGCACTCACCAAGGATGTTTTCACATGACCACAGCTTTTCAATAGTTGTTTGTGTATATATAGATCAATGGGTTATGCATCATTTCATGTCAATTTGGGATTTGACAACAAAGTACATAAGGACATTTTGTTCTAACAAAGCCATATATACTTCTGCATTGGAAAATGATGAAATGAATTGATGTTGCTTTGATTATTGTATCTTATTCCAATAACTACTTGACACTCTAAATAAATAAAGAATACAATATCCACATTAAAACTTTTCATTTTGCAGTATATAAAGCTTTTGAAGGAGCTTGTACTAAAATAGCATTGACAATTCAGTCTGGGTAAGAATTTGGAATATGGTCATGGTTTACTCTTCATCAAAACGCAATGGGGTCTTGAATATGTCCACGAACAATAGGTCCACAGCTTAATGTCCTGTCAGAAGTATGTCGCACTCATTAACGCATCACCCTGTCTGTGAAACACAAACTGGTCGGGTTGGGAATCAAACCCAGACTGGACGGCTCAAAGGTAATTGTGCTAGCACTGGGCCATTGTGTCAGACTACCATTTAGGTATTCAAAGTAGCAGTTCATCAATATCGCATGCCATCTGTGATACCTGTACCTGCAATATACAGTATTATTCTCACCCCAAAAAAACTTATGCAACAAAATTCTGAGGCTTGTATTGATTTTGTGGCACGTTCAAACATGTTCATATTCTGGTTAAGAAGCACCAGCACATTTTGGGCTGTGCATTCCGTAAATAAACATGATGTAGGTGGAAGCCATAGTGAAGCTGTAACGTGAAAACAATATGGCTGTCTGAAAGGAACGTGCAAATTGGCAGCGATGCGAGTGTAAAAAATGATCGCAGATCAATTTACTTTGGTACAAATGGCTTTAATATCAGGTGTGGCCACCCAAATAGCAGCTCGCACACGTCTTGTCGTCAAACAGATCAGACGATCCAGCTCTCGCCGTGGGATGGGGCACAATTCTTCGACCATGAATCCCTTCCAGTTGATCAAGAGACTGTGGGAAGACTTGGCAGCAACAAATATGCCTTCTTCGGATGTCTCAAGCATGTTCAATCAGACATAATTCAGGAAATAAGGCCATGTAAGTCCATGTGAGTGTACACGGTGTGAACATGTGTTGTCATCCATAATTATTAAGTTGGGACTTTTCTGTTGGGCCAGAGGGATGACTATAGGCATAATGATCTACATTATTGCTTAGAATCTGACATCGGGCATATAATAGCACTTCTCCGAATGATGACAAAGTATCCGTTTTTTGGCAACTTAAATGCCAACCTTCACCATTAGGCTGCCTCCACCAAACCGATCACGATGCCTAATGGCACAATTAGCAGAGCACCCCCCATCTTGGATATCTAGATTTTTGCACATACATCATTGAGGTATAGGCAGAGCCTCAGATGTTTGGAGAAAAGAACATGGCACCAATGGTTCAGCCTCCAAGTTGTGATGTTGTGCCACCTATTGCACGTGCCACTGTAAACGGTGCTGTATGAGAGATTTTCACAACGGATGTGGAGCAGTGGTCGGTTGGACCTCATGTCACTGACAGGAAGCCCGCCCCAAACTGTCTGCGTCAAGATTTGATGGTCCATGGGTGGCGTGCAGACATGAAGATACGCTTAGGAGGCTGCACCGTCGAATAAACTGTTCCAACCTGTCATTTTTGACAAGCTTTTTAAGAGTATTACATGTTATGCATGTCCATTTTCCCCATTTTGGGTTTCTTTCCTCTATAGTCATGGTTCACATACAAATGACAAATTAATTTCTGAACGATCAATACATAGTTTATTTCCCGGCTTAAATATTGCTGTTTAATTCTTTGTGAAGCATATATAGGGCATTTGACACGATATTCAGGGAAGCAAAGTTTGGAATACATTTTATTGGCAAATTGTGTTCGGAGGTAAAGAGCATATGCCGATTAAATCAATGCCAGGAATACGGAGAGTGATATGAGGAATGCACAATGGATCGGTGGCCAGACATTTTCTCACGGAGTGATGTTTGGGATTTATAAGAACACCTGTCTTTAAAATAAGTATCCCAAAGGAAGTCTGTACAAACTCAGCCAGCTATGCTTTTTGCCAAGGTAGCGATAACATTGAGACCTCAGCATATTAGTGAAAAATATTTCAGAAGAAGTGGCTTTTCAGGTATAGGGAACAGGAATCAGGAATGGAAAGAGCAAGATCAGGTATCTACGCAGGTTGAGCTGTGGGCAGATATGTAATAAGACAAGTACATCATACGATGAACAACATGTGGGCGTTCTTTCGTCATTGGCGTCCAATCAATCCCCAGCCCACGCAGTGCTATTCCAGGCTTGCCTTCCCCGAAGAGAGAGCTCCTGCAACTTAATTGCTGCCACGATCCTTTTTAACCCATGCACTCCCTTTCTTGCGAAAACACTTCTCCCTTTCTCCATGCTTCCTCATATATCCATCCCGAAAGCAAAAATCCGAAAATCACCCAAAATAGCAAGACTATCCAATAACCAAATAGCTCATTTTTTTCTTTCCTAAAACATCATTTTTCATCACATTTCTCTTTGCCATAACAGATTCTATTGTCACCGTGGATAAGCAATTAACAGGCTTTGTCTCCTGAGAATCTATCAAATAATCTGCCAGCATCCTCAAAAATATAACAAAGAGTCTAATCTGGGCATAGACACGAATCCATTACCACTTTTCAGCTCGTTGAGATACTTGCCAACGTTATGGAACACAGCAGTCGAGTAAGGTTTGTAAAAATGCCTATATATATATATATATATATATATATATATATATATATATATATATATATATATATATATATATATATATATATATATATATATATATATATATATATATATATATATATCTATATATATCTATCTATATATATATATATATATATATATATATATATATATATATATATATATATATATATATATATATATATATATATATATATATATATATAAATATATATATATGTATATATATATATATATATATATACGTATATATATATATATATATATATATATATATATATATATATATATATATATTGTTACAGATACGACTTTGATGGTATGGTGGGCCGAGCGGGATGGCCGCCGTATCCGTACAAGTTACCCGATTGTGCCCGAATGTTAACTAATCGCGCTACGCTGGCTCAATAGGAAAGAGAAGACACCCGGCTGGGTTACAATCACACAATACGACACCAGGGGTTCAGTTCTCAAGACCTCCGGAGGAGGTTATATTAAGGCGGAAAAGGTTAGATTACAGGGACAAGAGGGAAACATAGGAAGGTGGGCACTTAAACACACTCTTATATTAACCCTCGACAGACCACAGATAAACGGGACAAGGCTCACTCACACGGGGTTTGATGGCCAGGAAAGCGGCAGTCGATGGCTCAGGTGCACCTGGCTCAGGGACAGAATCGCGTACGTTGGTGTCCAGCAGATGCGGGGAGGTCGCTCAGCGCTCGTGGGTCGCGACTTTGGTGGAGATGCCGGGGAGGTCGCTCAGCGCTCGGGAGGGTGGCGTCTTGTCCTTCCAAGCTCGGGGCGCATCTGACGTCACGTCCGGCGCGGGGCCGCGTATATCCGGCGGGGAGTCACGCCCTCGCTCGTTAGCTCCGCCCCATATGGCATCGGCCCATGGCTTCTCATTGGGTGCGGGGGTTACCGGCTCCGCCCTTGACGAGGGGCCGACAGGGAGCCCCCTTCTGGGTAACCCCGTCGAGCACATGTTCAATGGCGGCCAACCGAGCCGGAGTGAGGACGCAAAGCCGCTGTTGTTGTGGTTGTTGTTGGAGCTTGAGATGATGGGAAGAGATGCGGGGAGGTATGGGAAGGTCCTAAACTCCTACTGGTGCCATATCATCACATTCTGGTGCAACGAAGAGTCATAATTAATGGAAACAAGTCCTTAACTGACATAGATTAAGAATAACTAGCAAGATGTCCTATAATTGTCTACGTGTGGTGCGGGGGACCTGGGCACGACATTTAATGGGGGAATGAAGGGGAAGATCGGCTCTAATGGGTGTTGTTTACAGACAATGGGACTAGGGAATGGGGTAAGGGGAGAGTTGGGGAGTATCGGAGAAGATAGGGGAATATTTACAAGCGGATATGGAGGTCAAATTCCATATTCGCAACATTGCACCCTTCTCTACCCTCGGGGCGTCCCGACCCGATAAATTTTTACCTACTTTAGTGTGGCACGCAATGTAGTTCCCTCTACTATTAACTCTACCCTGAGTGCGACAGTTTTATAGATATTCACAAATGAGTAAATATGTCCCCCTGCGACGTTGCACCCTTCTCCTCACAGAAACACACCCACAGGATAACCGAATCCGGAAAGAATTCTCAAACTAAACATACAGCCGGTAGGGAGCATTATTTACAAGACTACGCTGCTATTTACACTACGATCCAGGACCTGTTTTTGGAGGAACACATGCAGATGTTATGCATAGAGAGAGCGCGCTTGCCAACATCGATACACCAACCCACGAGTGCTCTGTGGCCGACGGCCTTTAATAACGTGCAGAGCACCCTTTCCCAGCATCAAAAGCACCACCCCACCACCAATCGGTGCAGTCACCATTGTTCATTGGAATAAAAATAACTTCAACAACCCCTAACCCTGCAGGTGTCTCTTGCTCTTCTTGTGGTGCACTTGGTGGTAACTAAAAGTGGTTCACCTGTATGGCATAGGTGCCACGTTGACCCATAGGTCCATCCCCGGGTGGTGCTTGGCCGCAAACGAACTGCGGTCCATTGTGGGTGGCCACAAACATTGCGGTCCATATGGTGTACCGATCCAGGCAGCGAACAGCGAAAGTGCAGGCCCACAACTGCGTAGCCAGCACCTCTCTCTCCTCTCTCTCTACCCCAAAGCCAGATCCTCGGAGGTGGGAGACAAAAGAAGCAGACAAGTGAGTAAGGTGGTAAGGGCGCAAAAGTGCACGCAATGCAAGGTGATGCACACTGGGGGCACATGGGAACCAGGTGAGACAGGTACGTTCCTACCGTACGCCCCCCCCCACCAGGTAACCTACATGGCCCCTCCCTTACCCCTTACTGTATCCACAAAACACAACACTACCCATAAACATCTACTTTACAAATCGACAACATCCCTACTGTCTTCCCCGTTCCTCCCATAAACCAAATTCGTCTTCTCTCCCTCCTAACCAATCAAATTTGCCATTTTCAACTCTCATCAAAATTTGCCATCTCCAACTGAACATCAAAATTTGCCATCACCAATTCATCATCAGTCCCTCCTAGGGAGGGAGAGATGGAATCACCCCAATGTCTCATCCACGTCGTGATGCGTCTCACAAATCCTCACAGCAATTCTCATTTCTGCAACACAACCAAAGAAAACACAGGTGTGGAGTCATCATCATCACCACAGGCAAGTGGCTGCGTATGGTGCGACAGGTTCATCAATCCTAACTATCTCCTAAATGACTTTAACAACTTTACACTACCCGGGGTCTTTCTCCGGCCAAACCATTGGCCCTCTTACACTATGGGTTCTAAAAACCAATTCCCATTGGCCAAACTGTGGTGCTCTTCAATTTGGGGTCTCACTCCCCCGATTCATCTCCCGGTGCCCTCGCACAATTTCTGGGCTGCGGCGTGTACCTCTCCCAGTGGGTCTACCCACCTGCACACCTCCACCACTGCAGTTGCCTCCGAGCTTACCTGCTCCTCACCCTAACCTAACTACCTGGGGAAGGCCCTCTGGCTCTCTCCCCACTCCGTGCCCTCTCTGGCACTGGGCTGCCCGATCCACACCCGGGATCCTCAGGCACCCACTCACAACTACCGGCTCCCAGAGCCCACCTGCGGCCTCACCTGGCCGACATCCTCACAGTGGTGGAGTGCCCAACCAACTACACACACTAACAGGCTACACGCCCAGCCATTTCCACAACACTAATGCACCCATTCACAACACCATTCTGCAACCGCACCACAAATGCCAATATCCAACCACAATTTACCTGCACCCTCTACCTAACACTTACACTACCCGCCCCGGGTACTCGTGAAAGGGGTCCACTCTTCCCCCATCCACACCTTCGCACCATGCACACCACTCCGTACCACTCACTCCAACTCTCTCCACACACCTGTACCTGCACACCTGTGCTCTCACACCTGGTGCCACCTGCACCCTTCTCTCCCCAAGCGCATTCGCGCTGATCCACACACTCACTACTCATACACTGCTCCACACACCTGTCCAGTTGCACACCTGTGCAATCACACCTGTTCAATTCTCACAAACACGGCATCATCTCAGCTAACTACTCCCTTCTGAAACTTGCGCTTCCCAGTCGTCCCTTTAAACTATTGCGCTCCCTCGTCATTATCATCCATACTAATCTACCTGCGTCCCCACTACAGGTATCAGTCACTAACTAAACTTAACGTTACCTAATGTCATCTTCTCTAGATCCCTATCAATATAATATCCTAACCCACCCGGGCTAGTTTTCACTGCCATACACCCCATAAGCTATTGCGCATTTGCCCCCATGGGAAGGATGGTGGATTTGCCATCCCACCACATCGGGGGTCTCTCCCTACCAATTTGGCTCGTCCAAATCCAACAATCAAAAATTTTCCATTTAGTGCCAATTCTATTCACTTTTCTAAATTTTGTATCAAATCACTACTATCACTATCACCATCACCCGTCTACTTATTAGGTACTCTCGGTGCGCCAATTCACATCTACAGCCCGGCTTCGTAAAGCCAAGCAATGGATACTGGTTGTTTTGTGCCGGCGGCTGGATGCGTCCGGCATTCGGGGCAGGGACGGGGGCTTACCCGGGCCGAGATCCCATGCATCACCTCGGCGTGGAGCCATCCAATGTCCCGATCTCGACCTGCCGGCACGTCTCAACAAAACGTGGTCGCCATAACGACCCTTCCTATCGGGCTGCCAGCTCCGCCTAGTGGAGCCTGGACGCGGCCGTTCAAAGCGAGGCCCGGCACGCACCGAGGGCCTGCTTCGGCTAAAAGTCGTTCTAAACTCTACCCCGTCTAACGTCGATGCTTCACCTGCATGCTTACATCCCGCAGCCCGTTCCTTGCTCACACATCCAGCCGTTTCCATGCCCCTCGTACCGTTCCTTACACACCCAGGTACACCCATTCCACTCACCGCCTTGGTCACACACCTGACCACCGAACACTTTGGCACACACTCGTTGGTAGCACACCTCACCAATACACCTCTTCGCGCCCCCTCCTCGGTCACCTCCTCTGTGACAATCACAGGTGTGCTCTCACTCGCACATCCTACCACGTGCCTCACCACCAACTCCAGCGTGCATTCCCACTCACGCTCTACCATTCCAGGTGTACATCCTTCCATCCCAGGTGTACATCCTCGCTCACCTGTCACAACTAACTCACGCTCCATGTCACTCTCACTACTTTCACCTCCATTCCTGACAGCGCACTCACCCTTACTCTTGACAGCGCACTCTTTCCCCATGCACCTGTCCGTTACACACCTTTCTCGCGCACACTCTCCCGTTACACCCTCTGTAACACTCACCACAGGTGTGCATTCTTCCTTGCCTTTGACAGCGCACTCTTTCCCCATGCACCTGTCCGTCACACACCTTTCTCGCGCACACTCTCCCGTTACACCCTCTGTAACACTCACCACAGGTGGACACTCTTCCTTACTTCTGACAGCGCACTCTTTCCTCATGCACCTGTCCGTCACACACCTTTCTCGCGCACACTCTCCCGTCACACCCTCTGTAACACTTACCACACCGCGCTTCCATGTGCTCCCTCGCACACGCGCTACGACCGACTCACTCTCGCCAGCACCCTCACTACTCCTTGGCACGCACTTTTTCCTCACACACCCCAGAGTCGGACTTTCTCGCACACCTCCTCTTTCGCACACCAGACCTGTCGCACACTTCACCAACGGCCTCTCACGAACACCCGGGTCCATCTCGACCCCCAAGCTTCTTAAATCCCCTGGCGCATCATACGCACGACCATATTGGTCACCACTTACACCGGGTCCTCTTCCTCTTCGCTTCTCCTCCATCACCTGCGAATCCCTCATCCGGTTAATGAGCACATCATCACGATCCAAACACAGACTTTGGACCAATTCTTTTATCTCCTCTTTTATCTCTTTGTTATCCCCTCTCCGTCGCTTCTTAATTTCGCTCACCCCTTCTTCCACTTCTTCTAATTTGTGCCTCACCTCTTTTATTCCCCGGTACGTCTCCTCAAGCTCATCCTCTAAGGCTACCTTGACCGTTTCCAGGTGCGTCCTCACCTGCCGGTCCTTCGTCTCCATTACCTCTATCACCTCGTCCAACCTCGTTGTCAGTCCCTCACGTACCATCTGACATTCCCTCTTTGTCGCTATCAAGTCGTTTTTTATGTCGTTTTGTGTCGCTTTTAACCCTCCTAATACCGCAGTGTTCCTTTGAACCTGCTCCACTAACTCCGTCTGTCCCACCGTCAGCTGCTCCACCTCCTGCGTCAGGTCCTCTATGCCCCCTTGTAACTTTACAGTCCCCTTTCTCACCTCCTTTTCCATGTGCTCCTCACAGTGCCTCACCTCCTCGCGCACTCCTCCGACCTCCTCACTCACTCCTCTTCTGATCTCCTCTCCCATCACTTGCATCTCCTGCCCAGATGCCACCCTCATCTGCTCCATTTCCTCCCTGTGAGCATCCAGTTTGGTTTCTACCCCCATTCTGACCCCCTCTATCTGCTGCCCCATTTGGTTAACTTCCCTTTCCGCTTGGTCCCTCATGTCCCTCAATTTGCCTTCCATCCTGTTTTCTAACCCCTCTAACCCATTTTTCACTCCCTCTATCTGATTCTCCTGGGCAGCCATTCTATTTTCTACCCCCATTAACCCCTTTTTCACCTCTTTTATCCCGTTGTCTAACCCCTCAAATTTGTCGTCTAACTTCCCAAATTTCTTGTCTAAACCCTTAAAATTATTGTCTAACCCCTCACTGGTACCCCTCGCTTCGTCCCTCATTACCCCCAATTGCTCACTCCGAGCCCTCGCTTCGTCCCTCATTACCCCCATTTGGTTTCCCAACCGCTCACTATCAACCCTCATTTGCTCACTCTGAGCATCCATCCGGTTCCCCAATTGGTTACTCTGCAGTTTGAGGGACGCCTGCATTTGCGCCATAAATTGCTCCATGAGGACCTGCATCTGGGCCATCCCTCCCACTTGTGCAGCGGGTGCGGCCGCCGTAGCTATGTGCGAGGCGCAATTTCGCGCGTCTGCTACCCCCGCTGTTTCGCTCTCCTCATGTCCCTCATGTCCCTCAATTTGGTCCTGGACCGACCCTGCTTCACTCTCCCCTACCGGACCCCAGCCGTCTTGATCCGCCATAGCGCGACTTTCAAAATTCGGTTTTTATTTTTTATTTTCGTAAAACAAATTGAAATTTCGCCGTTATAATTTCGCGCGGGAAACGCGCTCCGAATCGATTTTCCCTCCCAAAATTTGGGCCTAACTAATTTAGTCCCGGGTTCGAATTCCACTCCTCGACACCAATTGTTACAGATACGACTTTGATGGTATGGTGGGCCGAGCGGGATGGCCGCCGTATCCGTACAAGTTACCCGATTGTGCCCGAATGTTAACTAATCGCGCTACGCTGGCTCAATAGGAAAGAGAAGACACCCGGCTGGGTTACAATCACACAATACGACACCAGGGGTTCAGTTCTCAAGACCTCCGGAGGAGGTTATATTAAGGCGGAAAAGGTTAGATTACAGGGACAAGAGGGAAACATAGGAAGGTGGGCACTTAAACACACTCTTATATTAACCCTCGACAGACCACAGATAAACGGGACAAGGCTCACTCACACGGGGTTTGATGGCCAGGAAAGCGGCAGTCGATGGCTCAGGTGCACCTGGCTCAGGGACAGAATCGCGTACGTTGGTGTCCAGCAGATGCGGGGAGGTCGCTCAGCGCTCGTGGGTCGCGACTTTGGTGGAGATGCCGGGGAGGTCGCTCAGCGCTCGGGAGGGTGGCGTCTTGTCCTTCCAAGCTCGGGGCGCATCTGACGTCACGTCCGGCGCGGGGCCGCGTATATCCGGCGGGGAGTCACGCCCTCGCTCGTTAGCTCCGCCCCATATGGCATCGGCCCATGGCTTCTCATTGGGTGCGGGGGTTACCGGCTCCGCCCTTGACGAGGGGCCGACAGGGAGCCCCCTTCTGGGTAACCCCGTCGAGCACATGTTCAATGGCGGCCAACCGAGCCGGAGTGAGGACGCAAAGCCGCTGTTGTTGTGGTTGTTGTTGGAGCTTGAGATGATGGGAAGAGATGCGGGGAGGTATGGGAAGGTCCTAAACTCCTACTGGTGCCATATCATCACATTCTGGTGCAACGAAGAGTCATAATTAATGGAAACAAGTCCTTAACTGACATAGATTAAGAATAACTAGCAAGATGTCCTATAATTGTCTACGTGTGGTGCGGGGGACCTGGGCACGACATTTAATGGGGGAATGAAGGGGAAGATCGGCTCTAATGGGTGTTGTTTACAGACAATGGGACTAGGGAATGGGGTAAGGGGAGAGTTGGGGAGTATCGGAGAAGATAGGGGAATATTTACAAGCGGATATGGAGGTCAAATTCCATATTCGCAACAATATATATATATATATATATATATTTCAGAGTACGCTGGTACTCTCTATGTAGGGATGGTGTGGAAAAAAATGTCGGTCCCATCTGCTACATACAAAACTAAAGTTGGATTATCTTCTTTAAAAACTCGCTTAGTCTACATATGAGAGTCTACCTGAGGCACGTGCAATTTGGTCTCTTCCGAAGACAGAAGCCTCTTCCGGAAAATTGCTTTGCGCCGAACAGGCAGAAGAAAAGCAAGATGGCGGCCAAACATGTATTACTCGCGCTCATGATGGAAGAATTAGACAAAGATGACACTACATCACAAGTTGATGCAAATATACAGATTGTGTTTTCACTTGAAAGTTTTGCTGCGTAAGTATAACCAGCAGCGTTTCTCCGTGACTGAAATTAGGCGAAGCCATTTTTGTTTTCGAAGAGCCCACGCCTCTTCTGCTGGATTTTTGGAAGAGGCAGAAGAGCTTCCGAGAAGAGAAGAGTCCAAATCGAACGACCGGAAGAGTCTTCCGGAAGTCTCTTCCTCTTCCAGAAGTGCAAATTGCACGTGCCTCTGGTCTGTTCAGCTGATTGTCGAGGTAGGGATCACTTTCAGTTCTCCAGACCAAGGCAAAAGCAAAATAAAGCGAAAAAACGGGATCGGTCAAACCCGGGAATTTATATTCTTGTTCATAATAATAATAATAATAATTGTAATAATAATAATACTAGTATCCGACTGCAAAGCCGCAATGAGTCGGCGAAGCCAAAGCCTCTTGCCACTATTTTACCCATCACAATGGCATCAGTGGGTTAGGTAGTTGGTAGTAGGTAGGTGTAGTAGGTACCGTACCTAGTTCAAAATTACACCATTTGCATTCTGGATGAGATTAAAATTTATAAAATCTCCTTCTTGATTCATTCGGTGAATTCCGTCTCAACTTCGGATATTTCCGGCCATGAAAAACTATGCACTACGGCCGCGAGATTTCTAAAAAATAATTCTTCGTCAATTTTAGAATATTTGTCGCCATTTTCAGCGTCCGAAACGCGGTAATAAGCTTTTTTGAAATATTTTTTCAAATGCTCGAATCTCATTGGTTCCGGTAATTGGTGACGATTTTCGTTGAAGATAACCAGGGCCCGTGTGGGCCCGGGGAATGAGGTTGGTCTTAAAGTATTTTAATTACAAATTAGAGGTGCATAGGATTGTGAATCAAACAAAGACGGGTGAAACAAACTCCTATTGAGCTTCTTCGCAATTTTTTTATGCATACTTCCGCATCCGGAAGATGGCGGCCTCCATTGAGTGATTTGGTTTTTGAAATATTTTTTCAAATGCTCGAATCTCATTGGTTCCGGTGTTTGGTGACGATTTTCGTTGAAGATAACCAGGCCCGTGCGGGCCGAGGTTGGTCTTAAAATATTTTAATTACAAATTAGAGGTGCATTAGATTGTGAATCAAACAAAGACGGGTGAAACAAACTCCTATTGAACCTTTTTCAATTTGTTATGCATACTTCCGCATCCGCAAGATGGCGGCCTCCATTGAGCGATTTGGTGCGTCAAGGCTTCGAAATTCTCAAAGGATCCAGCAAAATCTGGCTTTTCAACATAATACGTATGCGTTCATTCACAACACCGGCTTCGCCGGCTAATAATTATAATAATAATCTTCTTCAGACGGCATATTTCTGAGCTGCCACTATCAATGGCAATGATTCTAGTACCATTCGACAGTTTTATTTCCTGCAACATCCTTTGGTATAATTCTCGTAGCTTGAAACGATTTCACGAAAAGTATGTAAAACTACATTCCTTTGTGAAAGAATATGACTGGGGTAGGCGTGGCTATGACTGTCAATCAGCTTGATGGGGGCGGAGCCGCTAGACACATATGCCTCAGTGTCGGCGTTATGGTTGATAATGGTACGTTGAATCAAATAATATCAGCAGAAATATCATGTCTCGGGAAATGTCTTGTTTTTCAGTTTTACATTTATGAAAATAAAATAATAGCGAGGAACCAGTGCTACACACAGGACACGTGATCACGAACCCTCGAGTCGCAGGTCAAGGTAAAAGCAAACCACGTGATCAACAGACCTCGAGTCACGGTTTCTCGGCGCCAGATTCGCTACGTCAGCGCATCGTTGATGCCGTCGTATAAAACAGCCTGAGCAAGGAATCCACTCAAATTGAATCAACTATAAATGGAGGTGTGTGTGTGTGTGTGTGTGTTTTGTACAGACACGCGGCTATCACGGTCCCACCCCCAGGAATTCTCATCACCATCGGGATTTACAATCCTGTCCAAACAAATACAGACAAATGGATATAACTCTTCGACTGTCTCGTAACAAGTATGTGTCTCCACCCACCTCGTCTTGCACAGACCTTTCAGTTTTTTTTGCTGAGGTTTCCTCTTCTTGCTCAGATAAGGTCTTTTCAAGGTAACGTTGTCTCTTGGGTGAGTTCTTGAAAAATCTATAAAGCTCATTAATGGTATCAATCATATTGCGAACCATGGATCGTCTCCATGCTGCTGCGATATTCAAATGTAGCACATGACTGTTGCAGTGAGTGTAGCGCGCCAAAGGCTGGACAGCTTTAATCTGTGCTTGAGTTCCGATTCTGGATGACGCCATTGATGATGCACCGTCATAGCGTTGCCCTCTTGCCTGACTGATGTCCGCACCTCTTCGGAATGAACAATCTACGATGGCCTTTCCTATAGCTTCCCCAGTAGTTCTCTCGAGCTCTACGAAATCAAAGAATACTTCTTTAACTGAAGGTTGTGAGGCCAGGGTGTCGATGAACCGGAGTGAAATACTGAGACTTTCATGGTTGGAATGAAGCTCCGTTACCTCATCACCTATGATGGTGAAAATCCTCCCTCCTTCAAACACTTGGTCAGTCCGTCTCTAATGTGGCCACCAATGATCTCTATCACTTCGTTCTGGATGGTCTTGGAGGTACAGCGAGCATTCTTGTTGCCACTCAGCAGATGCTCCCGTAAGATCTCATCGTTTTCGGCAATGTGACTCAAAATGGCGAGAAACTTTCCTTTGTTTGAGATATCATCACATTTCAGCGAATTGTCGTATCGGTGTCCCCTGAGTGCTATGTTCTGCCGACCCGCAAAGCAGCACCACACTGACAATTTGTCGGAGGATGTGTAGATTTTTTTCATAGTTCAATTTGTTCTGCTCGGAAATCAAATATGATATTCTGTGGGTCGGATTTCGGACACTTTCCATCAAATCATTAGCAGCAAGCATGGCTTGTTTATGGTAGTTCAGTGAATCGTGTGTCGCCAGTGCACCGTCTGTACCCGTTGCTTTCCGTAGGTTGGTTAAGGGTGATCGAATTAGCACCCCTGACTTAATTTGATCATTTTTTGGAGGGAACATGACACAGAACTTACGCATCCCACCTCCAAGTACAGAACTGTAAGCCAACCATTTGTAACGATCGAGCCACTCTCTGCGAAAATTCAGCACATATGAACGAGTTTGTCCCTCACGGTTGATCCGTTGAACACACAGGGAATCAAAATGTTGTGGGCAGTGATGCTCGTTGAAGTACTTGATTTTCTCGTCACCCGGAAGCGACTCAATACGAACATTATCGGCCACAATATCACCGACATCATAAGGTGGCGCGGCCTGTTTGCCTTCCAGCACAGGCACTGATTGGTCGTTTGTATCACTCACTTTAAGAGTGATTGTATTGCCAAGGGGATCGGAAGACGTGGTTGCTTCATTACGGCGTACTCGTACCTCTGGTTGGGCCTCAGGTGCTGGTGCTGCGGCAGGCCTACCCAGTGGGTGTTGTGCCTCATCTGTTGTTATAGTATGGTCTGTCGCGGTGATGGACGAAAAGAAGTCCGTAATCTTCCTCTTTTTTGGATCTTCCATGACACTCACTCGTTTTGACTTTTGTCTTAAGACAAAAGTGATCCGATGTTTGTCGATATGATACCTCTGCAGACCGCATTGACCAGTTTCCTCAGCGCTCACCGCTCAGCAATGCATTATTGGATGGACGAGTCCACTAACGTGCTCGACGAGGGGTGTTCACAATAGGATTGTACTATTGTGGACGTACCCCACGTCGAGCGATTTAATGAACTCGTCGACAAAGCACATGAGTATCGATCCTGTACACACACGAATAATTGACACAAACATGAAGAGAAATTTCAATTCTGCGCAAACTGTACTGCAACCATTATAATTGTGCTCCGCTGTAAACGAGTTTCAATGTAATGCTGTATATTTATGCTCCGCCCATGTTTGCCTCATGCATATCATGCTCCACCCATGTTTTCCTCATCACATATTCAATTCATGCTCCGCCCATGTGTTGCGTCATCGCCACGGCGTTATACCGCGTCATTCCCGCTGGAGTGGCTGCTGCTGATTATTTCGCTTTGGACGCTGGATTTATGTGATGAAAGTATGGTTTTTTACCGTCGCACTTGGAGTGTTTTATAATAAAGCAAAAGTGATTTAAAACCTCTGAGCGTTGGTAAGCCGCCTGAAACGTTCCTTGTTCAAAATAATCTGGACACGAGGGCTGTTCCAGGATATTCATAGCATTGTGGCGGACACAAAAGCCCACTGGCGTGGTGACATCATTGTGTAGGTAGGCGTGGGCGGTGGCCACGCCCGAGGGGTAGGCGTGGCCTCATGATATACACCGGGCGCGCAGCCCGGAGCGCGCCAGTGTTACAGTGAGCTCCTGAAATAAAGACGCTTATAAGTTACCGCTTGTCCGCTTCCTCCTTGCTCGCAAGCAGCGCGCGTAACGCCGCGCTTTACTGGTGACCCCCTTGACGTTGGATCTGCCGGAGCGATCCTTCCACACGCGACGCCATTGCCATGGCCAACTTCATCAAACTTCCCGAATTTTGGGAGGCTTAGGCCGAAGTCTGGTTCGTCCAGGCCGAAGCCCAATTTCAGCTTCGGCGCCTCACCGGCGATGACACGCGCTATTGCCACGTCGTCGCCTCCCTCGGGCCCGGCACGGCCGCTCGAGTTGTGTCCGTCCTTCGCCACCCACCGGACGGCCACAAGTACGAGGCACTCAAGCGGCTACTCCTAGCCACGTTCGGCCTCACGGACGACGCACGGGCCGACCGCCTCCTGGATCTCCCCGAGCTCGGTGACACGCGCCCGTCGGTCCGAATGGACCATATGCTGTCACTGTTGGGCGACGAAGCCCCCGGTTCTCTATTCCGGGCGCTTTTCCGTCACCAACTTCCAGCGCAGGTTCGCCTCGTGTTGGCCGGGACCGGGCTAACGGAACCCCGAGCATTGGCCGCCGAGGCGGACAAGTACTTCGACGCTTCGGACACGCGGGCGAGAGTCGGCGTGGCCGTCACGGCCCTCGTGGCTGATGCTGCTGATGCTGCTGCTGATGCTGCTGATCCACAGCATCAGCTTATACAGCATACGCAGCATGCTGATACGCACCTCGTGACCGCCGCCACGCCCCGCCCAACGCCACGGCGAAAACCGCCACCGCGGGGAAACCCGCCAACTCCACCGGCCTGGCGGAGCCAGCCGCGCTCCTCCAGCTCCACCACCTGGTGCTGGTTCCACGCCAAGTTCGGCCACGAAGCTCGGCAGTGTCATCCGCCATGCTCCTTCAACAGGTCGGGAAACGCCTGGGCCGGCGCTCAATAGTGGCGATGAGCGCCGGCCGTTCGAGCAGCCTGCTGTTCATAACGGACACCTTCTCCGGGCGCCGTTACCTATGCGACACGGGAGCGCAGGTGAGTGTCGTTCCCGCCGGCACGTCAGACAAGCACGCCGCGGGTGGGGGCCCCGCGCTGCTTGCCGCGAACGGGACGCCCATCCGTACGTACGGAAAACGCTGCCTCTCTCTGCGGTTCGGAGGGCAGGTTTTCCGATGGACGTTCGTCACCGCCGACGTGCCCATGGCACTGCTTGGCGCGGACTTCCTGTGCGCTAATGGGCTCCTGGTCGACGCTGGCGGTGGCAAAAGCGGCGTTCGCTACCCTGGAGCGACTCGGCATCGTTCGGCGCTCAGAGAGCACTTGGGCGTCGCCGCTGCACATCGTGCCGAAGCCCGGCGGGGGATGGCGACCGTGCGGGGACTATCGCCGTCTCAATGACGCCACGACTCCCGACCGCTACCCCGTCCCCCACATTCAGGACTTTTCCGCCCGTTTGGCGGGCATGTCCTTCTTCTCGAAGGTGGACCTCATACGCGGCTACCATCAGGTCCCCGTCAGGCCGGAGGACGTCCCGAAGACGGCGGTCATCACGCCATTCGGACTCTTCGAGTTCCTGCGCATGCCCTTCGGTCTGAAGAATGCGGCTCAGGCGTTCCAGCGACTGATGGACAGCGTCCTGCGTGACTTGGATTTTGTCTACGTCTACCTGGACGATATCCTCGTTGCCAGCGTGTCCCGCGAAGAGCACCTACGCCACCTCCGCACGCTCTTCAAACGCCTGGGCCAGCATGGCCTGATTGTGAACCCCGCAAAGTGCCGGTTCGGCGCAACCATAATCGATTTTCTGGGGCACCGTGTCACCAGGCACGGAGCCATCCCCCTGCCGGCCAAGGTGGAGGCGGTGAAGGGGTTTCCGCGCCCCCGCACGATCAGAGGGCTGCAGGAGTTCCTGGGCATGGTGAACTTTTACCATCGGTTCCTGCCCCGTATCGCCCAGCTCCTGCGCCCCCTGCACGAAGCTCTCCGAGGTAAGCCGGGCAAAGGCGACGTTACCTGGACCGAGCAGATGGACACAGCGTTCACGGGCGCGAAGCTCGCCTTGGCTAACGCCACCATGCTCGCGCACCCGGCGCCCGATGCACCGATCGCCCTCACCACCGATGCCTCGGACTACGCGGTGGGCGCGGTGCACGAGCAATGGGTGCGTGGAGCTTGGCAACCGCTGGCGTTCTTTAGCCGGCAGCTTCGCCCGCCCGAACACCGTTACAGTACCTTCGACCGCGAGTTGCTCGGGCTTCACTTGGCGGTCAGGCACTTCCGCCATCTGCTCGAGGGCCGTGCGTTCACTGCCTTCGTCGACCACAAGCCGCTGATCTTCGCGATGGGCAAGGTCACCGAGCCGTGGTCGGCCCGGCAGCAGCGTCACCTCTCGGCCGTGTCCGAGTACACGACGGACATCCAGCACGTCGCGGGGAAGGACAACCCGGTGGCGGATTGCCTTTCCCGGGCCGTCGCCCACGCAGTCCACCTCGGCATCGACTATGCCCAGATGGCAGCGGACCAGGCCGCTGACCCCAACGTCCAGGCCTTGCGGACCGCCGTCACGGGCCTCCGCGTCACCGAGGTGGCGTTCGACGGTGCGGGTGCGGCCCTCTTGTGCGACGTCTCCCTCAGGCGTCCTCGCCCCATCGTGCCCGCGGGCTGGCAGCGCCAGGTGTTTGACGCCATCCACGGCCTGTCCCACCCGGGCGCGAGGGCCTCCCAAAGGCTGATCGCCGACAAGTTCGTCTGGCATGGCCTCCGGAAGGCCGTCCGCGGCTGGGCCAGGACATGCCTCGCGTGCCAGCGCGCCAAGGTGCACCGGCACACCCAGGCCCCGTTGGCCCCGTTCACGGTGCCGGAACGCCGGTTTGACCACGTCCACGTGGACCTGGTGGGACCTCTGCCCCCCTCGCGGGGTTTCACCTACGTCCTCACCATGGTGGACCGCACCACCCGGGTGGCCGGAGGCCGTGCCCTTGGCGTCGACAACGGCGGCCGATGTCGCACAGGCTTTCATCGCCACCTGGGTCGCCCGGTTCGGCACCCCCTCAGACATCTCGTCCGACCGCGGCCCCCAGTTCACCTCGGAGCTCTGGGGGGCGGTCGCGCAGGGGCTCGGGGTCCGGCTGCACCGAACCACGGCCTACCACCCCCAGGCTAACGGCCTGTGTGAGCGATTTCACCGCTCATTGAAGGCCGCGCTCCGGGCCACCCTCCGCGACGGCGGCTGGGTCGACAGGCTCCCCTGGGTCCTGCTGGGCCTCCGGACGGCGCCCAAGGAGGACCTGCGCGCATCCGCGGCGGAGTTGGTCTTCGGGCAACCGCTGCGGGTGCTGGGCGAGTTCCTCCTCGACTACACGGCACCATGGTCCGCGGCACAGCAGCGCTCCGCTCTGCAAGAGACCGCCCAGAGGTTCGCCCCGGTGCCAACGGCATGCCACGGGCACCCACCGACGCACGTCGCCCCGGAGCTTCGCACGGCGGAGTACGTCTTCGTCCGCCACGATGCCCACCGGACACCACTGCGGCCCCCGTACGACGGGCCTTTCCGCGTGCTGGAGACCGGGGCGAAGCACTTCACCCTGGACATCGGCGGTACTCCTGACCGCGTTTCGGTAGACCGCCTCAAGCCGGCCCACCTCGACGTGGACCATCCACCGCCAGTGGCCCGACCCCCACGTCGGGGCCGCCCCCCTGCGGGCGGACCCCCGGCACCGCCCAGCCCCGCCGCCACGCCGCCCCCCGGTCCTGCACCCATCCCAGGGGCAGCCAGGGGCATCCCACCTGGCATCCCTGCACCCCGGACGCCGCCGATCGCCAGGGGGCGCTTCGGCCGGGTCATTCGTCTGCCCTGCAAACTGGCCCTCCAGGTGCGCGGGAATTCTGGGGGGCGCGTGTGGCGGACACAAAAGCCCACTGGCGTGGTGACATCATTCCGCGCACCAAGTGGGAGGTGGCCACGCCCGAGGGGTAGGCGTGGCCTCATGATATACACCGGGCGCGCAGCCCGGAGCGCGCCAGTGTTACAGTGAGCTCCTGAAATAAAGACGCTTATAAGTTACCGCTTGTCCGCTTCCTCCTTGCTCGCAAGCAGCGCGCGTAACGCCGCGCTTTAGCATATAATTTATCAAAAATCCGGGGGGTGGGGGGGGGGTGCGCACCCCCTGGATCCGTGTGTGTGTGTGTGTGTGTGTGTGTGTGTGTGTGTGTGTGTGTGTGTGTGTGTGTGTGTGTGTGTGTGTGTGTGTCTCTGTGACTGAAAAAGAGAGACAGAATTGTGAGGAACAGAAATGAAAAAAACGAGGTATGTGTCATACTTTTTCACGTCTATTAAATAATTACGTACTATTCAAATGTGCCTTTTAACCCTTTAGACTTCTGAGACCCCTTAGACCTTGGAAGACCCTTTAACACTTGACCCAAAAGACCCCCAAGGACCCAGATGACCCAAAAGTCCCCGAGGACCCAAATCACCCAAAAGTCCCCGATGACCCAAATCACCCAAAAGTCCCCAAGGACCCAAAAGTCCTTGATGACACAAATGTCCCCGAGGAACCAAAAGATCCTTGAGGACCCAAAACACCCAGATGACCCAAAAGTCCTTGACCCAAAACACCCAGGTGACCCAAATGTCCTTGATGACCCAAAATACCCAGATCACCCAAAAGTCCATGAGGACCCAAAAGGTCCCCAAAGGACCGATAAAGTCCCTGATGATCCAAAAGTCCCCGAGGACCCAGATGACCAAAAAGCCTGGATGAACCAAAGGTCCCCGAGTACCCAAAAAACCCAGATGACCCAAAAGTCCCCGAAGATCCAAAAGTCCCCAATTAAAATTTGGTCCAATGAACCAACGGGCCCCCTAGTTTAATAAATATTTGAACTGACATTTAGTGAGCCTTTCATCTTTATTTTGGCATACTGCATCGCCTAGAGTGGTCAATGGTCAATTAATTGATATTTAAATATAAAGATCCTAGTTTCCTTATGTCTATGCCCTATTAGTATTACCTATGACTACTGGGGTTGGGGATTTGGGAGAGGGAGGTGGAAGCAGGGGGTGGATGGGGAACAATTATGTTATTTAAAAATATATACCAGACACCCTCAGTGCCAGATTATGCCAGACACCCTCAGTACACCACTGGTGAGCACGTCTATAAAGTTTGTACGACAAAATTTGTACCGTAAATCAGTTGTAGAACATCATTTACTCAAATATTATAATAATTATTCAGACGGTGTGTATTTCTCAGCTGGGCCTCTCTCAACGGCAATGACTGGAGTTTTAATTGCTGCAGAATCCTTTGTTATAATTAGTTTCTCCAGTTCATTTCTACAGTTAAATATTTACAGACACTCTCTGAGAGCACTCTCGTACTCGACCAACGCCATCGTAGTTTGACAAGGCCACGCCCTACCCCACGCCTACTCAATCAATCTTGAACCTTGCTATGCACATGCGCAGATAGGAAAGCGTGTCACGTGTACAGTGTGTTTGACTGAAGTCTTTCTGATGATCTATAGTGACTGTATTTTTGTCTGCGGAGAATCTACTCAAGTATTACCGAGGTCTTCTGATTTCCCAGAACCAGGATTTGGATACTACAGATAAATACTTATATCTTGTCTTGATAAAGTTCTTCATTGAAGTTAATTTTACAAAACGATTATCAGACAGTGCGCTGGCACTGTCGATTCTACGTACTAACGTCAGGATGACGCGGATAAAAAAATGTCGGCCCCACCCACTGATACAAAACAAAGGTTGGAGTATCTTTTCGTCCTCTCATAGTAGTTTATCAAGGACATTTGCAGTTCGAGTGTATGATAAGGTTTATTGACACTTCAAGTACGCAAAACAGTAAAACCCACGAGAGTGTCTTTCACGTGTCGGTCGTGCATAAATTCCTCTCGAGAGGCTCCGCCCCTCCCCTCTGTCCCCACCCTATTGGTCAGAGGGAAACCACACCAGTTATTTTGGGCATTTCTAAGTGCAGTTCCTTGTGTGGCATGAGGCTGGATGAAGACATAACTCTTTGAGAAATGAGCAATAAGACAGAGCTGCAAGGTACAGTCAGGGTTACGTAAGACAATATAGGAGGAACACATGTGCAGTGTTTGGCTTTGCTTGCGAAGATATCTTGGCACTTTTGCTCCAAGATTGGGTATCCTCTGAGTATCATACCATTGTGTTATTCCACATTGTAAAAAATTACAGAAACAAGTGAAAAAAGAAATGTATGCGAAATTAAAAAGGCAATGTAGGGATGACAAACTACAGTCTAAAAAAGGTCCGAAACAAGATAGGGATGATGTTGGTTTAGAGAGTAGCTAACAGTATTGCCATCACATAACACTCCCTACATCACTGCCTCCAGACTATTGTCTAGGGCTAGGCCTAGCTAAAGGTATTAGAAGCTCCTATATTTCATTTCTGCATAAGTATAAAAAGCTCCTATATAATTTCAGGGACTTCTTGCAGCTTCAGTTGTCTTTCCTACTTTTCTTTTTTATCAACTTCGAGTAACCAATCACAAATGGGTATAATTATTGAATGCTGTTATCAGAGATGTTCATGCAGTTTGTAAGAAGTTGATGGTCATGTACTGATATTATAACATTGTACTCTGGCTGCTAATTTGTCGAGTCTCAGAATGTGGCTACACGACAAGAGTAAGCAAGTACTGGTATAACCAGTGGAGTGTTTGTAGAAGCTTGAAGCAGTAATTGATGAAATGTAAAGGAGGCAGTGGTGTAGGGATTGTGATGTGATGGCAATACTCTCAGCTACTCCCGAAACCAACATCATCCCTATCTTGTTTAGGACCTTTTTTAAACTGTAGTTCGTCATCCCAACATTGCCTTTGTAATTTAGCATACATTTCTTTATTCACTTGTATGTATATATATATATATATATATATATATATATATATATATATATATATATATATATATATATATATATATATATATTGTTGCGGATATGGGATTTGGATCCATCCATATCCGCTTGTAAATATTCCCCTATTTCCTCAATACTTCCCAACTATCCCCAATCCCCCATTCCCTAGTCCCATTTTCTGTAAACAACACTCTGTAGACCCGACCTCCCCCTATTTCCCCCATTAAATGTCGCATCCAGGTCCACCGCATCTCACGTAGACAACTATAGGACATCTTGCTAGTTATTCTTAGTCTATGTCAGTTAAGGACTCGTTTCCATTAATTCTGACTCTTCGTTGCACCAGAATGTGATTGTATGGCACCGTTAGGAAGTTTAGGACCTCCCAATACCTCCCCGCAGCTCTTCCTCACGGTTCAGCAACAACAACAACAACAACAACAACAACAACAACAACGGCGGCGGCGCGGGGGTAGTGCGCGTCCTCACTCCGGCTTGGTTGGTGGGGGGTGTTGGGAGGGCGCCAGGCCTTTCCAACGAGCCGCCATCGCACATGTGCTCGACAGGGTTACCAAGTAGGGGCTCGCTGTCAGCTCCTCGTCAAGGGCGGAGCCCGGTAACCCCCGCACCCAATAGAAGCGGCGGACCGATCCCATCTGGGGCGGAGCCAACGAGCCGAGGGCGTGTCACTCCCCGCTGGGCATGCGCAGGAAGAGGGAGGTGACGTCAGATGCGCCCTGAGCTTGGAGAGAGAAGGACGCCACCTCCGAGCGCCGTGACACCTCCCCGCATCTCTGGACTGGACCGTGCTTGATTCTGCCCCTGAGCCAAGGTGCACCTTGTGCTATCGACTGCCTGTCCTTCCCTGCCATCAATCCCTGTGTAAGTCAGTCTTGTTCCGTTTGTCTGTGGTCTGTCTGGGATAGATAAGATTGTGTCTAAGTGCCTATCTCTTCTGTGTCTTTACCTCATTACCTTGTAATCTACCCCTTTTCTCCCCCACTAATTATATCCTCCTCCGGAGGTCTTGAGAACTGTACCCCTTGCGTCATTTCATTTATCCCAGTCGTTGTGTCCTTTCCATCATTGATTTAGCGTAGCGCGATTTGGCCAACGTTCGAGTGGAATCGGGTGGGTTGGGGGTAATTGGGGAAACTGTGCGAACACGGCGGCCATTCCGCTCGGCCCATCATAACATCTTAAGCCGTGTCCGTAACAATATATATATATATATATATATATGTATATATATATATATGTATATATATTATATATATGTATATATATATATATATATGTATATATATTATATATATGTATATATATATATATGTATATATATATATATATATGTATATATATATATATATATATATATATATATATATATATATATATATGTATGTATATATATATATATATATATATATATATATATATATATATATATATATATATATATATATATATATATATATATATATATATACAGTATATACATACATATATATATATAGTCACGTGAAAAAGTAAGTACACCCCATGTAAAGTTTTGACTTTTTCAACATATTTCAACATACAGCTATTTGATCTTCATTTCAACAATATTGATAGATAAAGGTGATATAATATAACAAATATCATGAAACATTTACATTTTGTAGTCCATTGTATAATTTAAATAAACATAAATGCAAATTTCGCATGTGGAAAAAGTAAGTACACCCCTACATTTATCACTACTTCAAATACCTAAAATTAGAATCAGGTGCACCAGCTCAGGTGCAAATGATTAGAACATCGTTAGAGAGGATCTTGGAGGAACCTATTTTATTTAAACCTCAGACATTTAGTTTGGTTTGCTCTTTGCTGTTGAAGTGTGTGGCGTCACCATGCCTAGATCAAAAGAGCTCTCTAAGGCCTTCAGAAAGAAGGTTATAGATGCCTACGAGTCTGGGAAGGGATTTAAAAAGTTCTCCAAACAATTTGAAATCAATCATTCGACTGTCCGGAAGATCATCTACAAGTGGAGAAGATTCCAAACAACTGCCATCTTGTTCAGGCCAGGCCGCCCCAGCAAGTTCAGCCCGAGAGCAGACCGCAAGATGCTGAAATAAGTCTCTAAGAACCCCAGAATGTCATCACGGGACCTACAGGTAGCTCTTGCCACTGTTGATGTTAAAGTGCACGAGTCTACCATTAGAAAGATGCTGCACAAATTTGATCTACATGGGAGGTGCACTACACCAGGAGGAAGCCTTTGCTGTCCAGAAAGAACATCAGGGCAAGACTAAAGTTTGCCAATGAACACCGAGGCAAAGACCAGCACTTCTGGAACAATGTGCTCTGGACAGATGAGTCAAGGGGAGAGCTATTTGGCCACAGTACCAGAAGACATGTTTGGCGAAAACCAAAGACAGCATTTGACCACAAGAACCTGATGCCAACTGTAAAGCATGGTGGTGGAAATATTATGGTTTGGGGGCAGCTTTGCTGCATCAGGGCCTGGGCAGCTCACCATCATATAATCCACTAAGAATTCTTCATTGTACCAGAGGGTGCTTGAGGATAATGTGAGGCCATCTGTCGGAAAGTTGAAGCTCAACCGAAGGTGGACCTTGCAACATGACAATGACCCTAAACATACCAGTAAATCCACCAAGGAATGGTTAAAAAGAAAGAAATGGAGGGTTCTGGAATGGCCAAGTCAAAGCCCGGATCTAAATCCCATCGAGATGTTGTGGGGGGATTTGAAACGAGCTGTGCATGCAAGAAACCCCTCAAACTTCGCACAGCTGAAAGAATTCTGCATGGACGAGTGGGAAAAAATTTCTCCCAGTCGATGTCAGAGACTGGTAGACAGTTATAAGAAACGCCTACTTGAGGTTGTTTTTGCCAATGGAGGCAATACCGCCTATTAGAGCCAAGGGTGTACTTACTTTTTCCACATGTGAAATTTGCATTTATGTTTATTTAAGTTATACAATGGACTACAAAATGTAAATGTTTCATGATATTTGTTATATGATATCACCTTTTCTATCAATATTGTTGAAATGAAGATCAAATAGCTGTATGTTGAAATATGTTGAAGAAGTCTAAACTTTACATGGGGTGTACTTACTTTTTCACGTGACTGTATATATATATACATTACATGACCAAAGGTATGTGGACACCCCTTCTAATTAGTGGTTTCGGCTGTTTGAGCCACACCCATTGCTGACAGGTATACATAATCAAGCACACAGACATGCAGTCTCCATAGACAAGCATTGGCAGTAGAATGGGCTGTGCTGGAGAGCTCAGTGACTTTCAACGTGGCACCATCATAGGATGCCACATTTCCAACAAGTCACTTCGTCAAATTTCTGCCCTGATAGAGCAGCCTCGGTCAACTGTTAGTGTGGTTATTGTGAAATGGAAACGTCTCGGAGCAACAACAGCTCAGCCGTGCAGTGGTAGGCCACACATGCTCACAGAACAGGACCGCAGAGTGCTGAAGCACGTACCACTTAAAAACAATCTGTACTCGGTTGCAACACTCACTACCAAGTTCCAAACTGCCTCTGGAAGCAACACCAGCACAACTGTTCATCGGGAGCTTCATGAAATGGGTTTCCATGGCTGAGCAGCCACACACAAGCCTAAGATCACCATGCGCAATGCAAAGCGTCGGCTGGAGTGGTGTAAAGCTCGCCGCCATTGGACTCTGGAGCAGTGGAAATGCGTTCTCTGGAGTGATGAATCACGTTTCACCATCTGATAGTCCAACGGACGAATCTGGGTTTGGCGGATGCCAGGAGAACACTACCTGTCCAAATGCATAGTGCTAACTGTAAAGTTTGGTGAAGGATGGATAATGGTCTGGGGCTGTTTTTCATGGTTCTGGCTGGGCCCCTTAGTTCCAGTGAAGGGAAATCTTAACACTACAGCATACAATGACATTCTAGACGATTGTGTGCTTCCAACTTTGTGGCAACAGTTTGGGGAAGGCCCTTTCCTGTTTCAGCATGACAATGCCCCCGTGCTCAAAGCAAAGTCCATACAGAAATGGTTTGTCGAGATGGGTGTGGAAGAACTTGACTGGCCTGCACAGAGCCCTGACCTCATCCCCATCAAACACCTTTGGGATGAATTGGAACGCCACCTGCGAGGCAGGCCTAATCGCCCAACATCACTGCCCGGCCTCACATGCTCTTGTGGCTGAAAGGAAGCAAAGCCCCGCAGCAATATTCCAACAGCTAGTGGAAAGCCTTCCCAGAAGAGTGGAGGCATTTTTTTTATAGCAGCAAAGGGGGGGGGGGGGGGGGGGACCAACTCCATATTAATGCCCATGATTTTGGAATGAGATGTTCGATGTTCGAGTGTCCACATACTTTTGGTCATGTAGTGTGTGTATATATATATATATATATATATATATATATACAGTCACGTGAAAAAGTAAGTACACCTCATGTAAAGTTTTGACTTTTTCATCATATTTCAACATACAGCTATTTGATCTTCATTTAATCAATATTGATAGATAAAGGTGACATCATATAACAAATATCATCAAACATTTACATTTTGTAGTCTGTTGTATAATTTAAATAAACATAAATGCAAATTTCGCATGTGGAAAAAGTAAGTACACCATTGGCTCTAATAGGTCGTATTTCCCCCTTTGGCAGAAACAACCTCAAGGAGGCGTTTCTTATAACTGTCTACCAGTCTCTGACATCGACTAGGAGAAATTTTTGCCCACTCCTCCATGCAGAATTGTTTCAGCTGTGCGATGTTTGAGGGGTTTGTTGCATGCACAGCTCGTTTCAAACCCCCCACAACATCTCGATGGGATTTAGATCCGGGCTTTGACTTGGCCATTCCAGAACCCTCCATTTCTTTCTTTTCAGCCATTCCTTGGTGGATTTACTGGTATGTTTAGGGTCATTGTCATGTTGCAAGGTCCACCTTCGGTTGAGCTTCAACTTTCCGACAGATGGCCTAACATTATCCTCAAGCACCCTCTGGCACAATGAAGAATTCATAGTGGATTCTATGATGGTGAGCTGCCCAGGCCCTGATGCCGCAAAGCTGCCCCAAACCGTAATATTTCAACCACCATGCTTTGCAGTTTGTATCAGGTTCTTGTGGTCAAATGCTGTCTTTGGTTTTCGCCAAACATGTCTTCTGGTACTGTGGCCAAATAGCTCTACCTTTGACTCATCTGTTGAGAGCACATTGTTCCAGAAGTGCTGGTCTTTGCCAAGGTGTTCATTGGTAAACTTTAGTCTTGCCCTGATGTTCTTTCTGGACAGCAAAGGTTTCCTCCTGGCACACCTCCCATGTAAATCAAATTTGTGCAGCCTCTTTCTAATGGTAGACTCGTGCACTTTGACATCAACAGTGGCAAGAGCTACCTGTAGGTCCCGTGATGACATTCTGGGGTTCTTAGAGACTTCTTTCAGCATCTTGCGGTCTGCTCTCAGGCTGAACTTGCTGGGGCGGCCTGGCCTGAACAAGTTGGCAGTTGTTTGGAATCTTCTCCACTTGTAGATGATCTTCCGGACAGTCGAATGATTGATTTCAAATTGTTTGGAGATCTTTTATATCCCTTCCCAGACTAGTAGGCATCTATAACCTTCTTTCTGAAGGCCTCAGAGAGCTCTTTTGATCTAGGCATGGTGACACCGCACACTTCAACAACAAAGAGCAAACCAAACTAAATGTCCGAAGTTTAAATAAGACAGGTTCCCCCAAGATCCTCTCTAACGATGTTCTAATCATTTGCACCTGAGCTGGTGCACCTGATTCTAATTTTAGGTATTTCAAGTCGTGATAAATGTAGGGGTGTACTTACTTTTTCTACATGTGAAATTTGCATTTATGTTTATTTAAATTATACAATGGACTACAACATGTAAATGTTTCATGATATTTGTTATATTATATCACCTTTATCTATCAATATTGTTGAAATGAAGATCAAATAGCTGTATGTTGAAATATGTTGAAATATGTTGAAAAAGTCAAAACTTTACATGGGGTGTACTTACTTTTTCACATGACTGTATATCGGCTTGTTTATATCAGTTTGTTCTTGTCACCTACCCAACTCATCCACTAAGTTTTGTCAAAACTCATCAATAACTTTTTGAGATATCATACTACGTATCGTTCTTGGCCCCATCCCCATGTCATATCAATGGTGAATAATCATTAAAAAAAAAAATTTTAATCCTCATATCCAGATGCGGATACAGATCTTCACCAAAATCTAATCAATTTGTCCTTGTCACACACGCAACCTGTCCACCACATTTCGACCGAATCCGTCCATAACTTTTTGAGATATCCTGCTCACAGTCAGACAAACAAACAGGCAGACAAACAGGGGCGAAAATATACATAGGTAATAACGTTATTCATATTGTAGCAGTGTAAATAACGAAGGCAACACCATCGTATGAATTAAACTGGAATTTACTCGTGAAAAAAGGGCAATGACATGTATTATGGATTCGTCACTTCCGCCTTTGTTGTTGATTATTTACTTGTAGGATTTTTAGTTTCAGGTAATATTGTTGTTAAGATTTTTGTGTGAAATGGAGATGACTTTAGTAAAAGGTAAAAATAAATGTTTGTGAAGGAAAAAGAAACCTGAAGGGGAAGGGAGGAGACGGCCATGAGAGAGGTGCAGCTGTAAGTCGCATCGAGACTGCGAGCGGATTTTTTTGATATTGGTCGCGAATGAGTTGAGGCTTCCTGTGAAAGGGATTGCCTGCGACATTGTCCTATATTGCGATTGCAATAGATATTAAACCTGCGTCTCAGGTTTTATTACCAAGCATGAGCTATTGTTGGAGGGAAAGCAAGAGCCTCCATTACAGGCTGATCTGCGATTTTGTCCTCGTAGAGGCCATCCGCTTGGTGCATTGTGTTTGGCCGTTGGGATTCCCATATCGACATCATTGTGTTGATCGCCGTTGGTTTCCATATCGGCTCAATTCCCATATCAACCTCTCACCTCGTAACTATGCGTCCGCCGCCGTGCTGATACCTGCCTGTTGTTTTGCCATTCTGCATGACTTCAACCTTCAACCAGCGTGGAGATCCATGCACGGACTTTGGGGAATGTTACATTCCACTCACGTTGGCGTATCGTGAGTTTATTGCTTTGAGAGCATTGGGGAATGATGGTATCATCATATGTATTGTTCATTTGATGCAAGTGATACTTTTATTGTACTTTCTTTAAGAGTGTTATTATTGTGTATGTGAGAGTTCTTAATACAATTACTTGTTTTGTTCTACAATTGCATTGGTGTGGTTTTACCATGGTTTATTAGAACACTCAAAATAACAAATCTTTCTGCCGCGTTCCCTCTCGAGACTCTGAGGGGCACCGTAACCGTAGTTTGGGGAGGTAATAGGTAACACATGTAATTCTTTCAATCTGGACGAGTCCTGTCTTGCCTTCCAGCACACACCACCAAGGCAGCAACTACCCGACCCTTCCCCTCGACCACACGGCCGGGCCCAAAATAATTCGCAAACCTTAGAGTAATCATAAACAACAATTTCACCAAGTGAAATCAACAACAATTGCGATTGGAAAAATGTCTCGTCTAGAAAAGTAGAAATTTTAGGTCGTACCAGAGAGCCCAGCATATACCTGGTAACACTAACAACAAATGGCTACCAAAAACATAATGAATGACTCACCACTCTCTAATGTCAAACTGATATTATATCATTCACTATGCTACAATATTATTACCCTCATCAGAGGAGAGGGTATTTCATTTGGGTCTGTCTGTTTGTTTTTGAAAAATCAAAGATTTTTCAAGTATATTGGTTGGTCTTATACGTTATTCTGTCTGTCTGTCTGTCTGTCTGTCAATCGCCTTCAGGTTACAATTTCAAACCGATCTTTACGAAACTTCGCCAAATCGTAGAGTTGATCAGAAGGACGAAGCCTATTGATTTTGAAGTCAAAAGGTCAACATAGAGTAGGCCAAAGGTCAACAACTTTGTCAAATTGCTAAAATCCTCAATTTTCATCCGATTGAGTGGAGACAGGTCATGTGGTATGGACGCCATCTTGGAAAAAACAAAAACATTTGCACCTCCATATCTCAAAAACCGCAGCACATAAATAATTGAGACAGGTCTCATTGCAAAGAACTCTCCATGCGGAATTACATATGTGAATGATGACGGTCGCGCCATTATGACGTCATAATTCGACAAGTAAAAAACTTTATCCGATCAGGATGAAATTTCTTGTGCATCTTCTCTATATAAATTGATGCAGAAATAAAATTACGTCGTAGGTCACGTGGTTCGGACGCCATATTGTTTTAGGTGAAAAGCCTGAAAAACCACTAAAATCCAATTTTCTCCTAAACGACTGAATAGATCGAGGCCAACCTTTGCAGGCAGAATCGCATACCCATGTCGAACAAAAACGTCAGGGAACATGACGTCATGCGTCACATGGTTTCGGAGTTATGACGTTTTTAAGCATAAACTTTTAAAACCTAGCTCCTCCCTCATTTTTGATCCTATCGAGGGGAAACTTCAAAGATGTGTTCAGCACATCAGTCTACTAAAATGATCTTTTTGAACTTTCGATGGGTCACGTAGTTTGGCAGATATAAAGAATTAAACGAAAATACTTTTTGACCTCAAATAAAATTCTGATCTCAGATTTGTCAATCGCTGAGGTATATTAACACATGACCAAAACAGATTTGGCGAAATTCCGACGATTTTTGACGAAAATATAACACTCGTGTCTGCATTTCAGTAAAGTAAAGTGTGTGTCAGTGTGTGTCAGCATTAAAAAAAATTGAAACGTGGTTCATTGTAAAGAACTCAATATGGGGAATAGGTGTTTTCAACAATGACGTCACTGGTGCCATAATTATGACGTCATAATTCGACAGGGACAACGCTTAGTCTGATCAGTTTGAAATTTATTGAGCATGATATATGCAACAATTATTTAGAGAATAGAAATTTATGATGTCACCGCTCACGTGGTCTGGCAGCCATATTGGATCAAAAAAAAAGAAACGTTCAAAAATAGAAGAGTTGGCTTACACCAAGTTGACTGCGTAGGATAAGTATTCTATGAATACCATCTAGTTATTTACTGTTATGTTTGGAAATATCAGGTTTCTCAAACTATTTGTTTTGTTACAGGAATTCAAATAAGCACATCTTGTATCAAGGATATGGCCAAAGCAAAGAAACCAACCAAACTCTGATTAAATTCATGGTGATGAACAATAAAAATGCACAAGAAATCCACCAAGATATTTTTTGTAATTCTTCCAAACACTTGTCCACATTTGAGAGTCGTTCAGCGATGGGTATCCCTTTTTGGTGGAAAAAACAGATTTGTACCATGGATCGCATTCAGGCAGGATGGTGTGGGGACAATATGCCACTGATATGAATGAACTATGGCTTCAAGAGTTGCTGCATCACAATTCAAAAACTTTGAAACAGTTACGAATAAATCCAAGACAACAGTGCATCACATTGTCACTATGGATCTGAGGAAAAGAAAGACGAAGGCAAAATGGATGCCATGCGTCTTCACAGAGAAGTAGAAACTGAACAGCTTGCTCTATGTCAACATTGTTGATGTTTTCGTCAGGAAGGTGATACCTTTTTTGCAAATCATCATTGCTAGACACAACACCTGCTGTACCTATGAACCAGAATTGCAATCTTGTTAGTTTCTGCACCGCTGCCAAAGGTCAAACATCAACAAGGTGCTTCACATTATATTTATCAACACATTGCAATTTGACGAAAACTGGGCCACTCCACGTGATGTAACAGTGGATATAAACTACAACGATATTGTTTTGTATAGTCATCTAGGACATGCACTGTGCCAAATACAGCCAGCTCTTCTGAAGGGCACCATCGGCCATGACAGTGCTGCACTACATGCAAAAAACAACGTCCACAACCTGTTAGAGTCTTGGGATTGGGAAGTTTTGCCTCGATCACCATATTCATTGTATTGAAGTCCATGTTACTTGCACTTTGTCCCCAAAATGGGAAATGAGCTTTGGGGAAGATGTTGTGCATCCACCAAAGAGGTTACCACAACCAAATCCACTATGTTAAGGACTCTTCAGAAGGAATATTTCTGTACTGGGATCAAAAGGTTGAGTGACCACTGAAATGAAAGACTTTGCTAGCCATGTAGGTCTCCTGCTTTTTTGGAGCATTTAAACTTCAATTCCTATCATTTTCTAGTGAAACTTCAGTTTGTGCAGAATGATACTAAAAAAGATATTTTCAGAAAATCTAAGAGCATTCACAGAGAGTTGCCAGGTGAGCTTATAAGTAGCATATTCACATTTAAAACAGATTTCTGGGTTTGATGTACACAGTTCACCTATTAATCTGTCTTCCTGGTGCTTCATAGGCAGGACTGGAATTAACAAGTGGAGGAGACTCATCACATGAGACGTTTAACTGGCTGTCCCATATGCCTGCATTCACTGCAGACAGTAAAGTGTGGTGGTGCCTTTGCAAAGTAGAGGCCCTAGGTGTGCTGGTGCCATACCCAAAGTCTAAATTGCTCCATCTACTATATTCGAGAGCCGTTGGTTTGTGTATCTGTCTGTGTGTGTGTCGCCATTTTTCTCAGAGATGGCTGAACGGATATTCGTCAAAACCTTCAGAGCTTCATTAGTGAGTGCCTGGGAGTGTTTTAGACAAAAAGTTTTTTTGTATTTTTACAGTTAATTTTTTAGATTTAAAAAAAAATCCCTCTATCGTGCCTGAGCCTTTTTGATTAATGACAGTTATATACAAATACACATTCGCATAAATAAATACAAAACAATCACCAGACATTTGAACACAAATTATAAAACAATTCCGGAAGCGGTCGAAGTTGTTGGTAAGGCTTCTTCTTCTTCCTGAACGACATCATAGTTAACTCAGAAACGTGATGAACGGCACATTCACCAGCATATATTCAACAAAAAGATAAAATGATGATTTGACATATATGATGGATTCTGATTTGGATGTAATTGCTTTTCCATTATATTTGACCTCATTTCAAATATGTTAATGTTTCTTTTTCGCTTGAGAAACGCCGGGTACTCCAGCTTTTATACTTTACTTGGGGTACAAATACAAATACAACTTTGTCTGGAGGGTAACATAGGCTATGTGGCCACGGCCTCATTCGGGGGTGTGGGGGCCTGGGAGAGGGGCGTAAATTCTCGATGAAAATGTGTACCATGTAGCACCACCTGGTGATGGTGGCAGAGGGTATTACAATTTCCTTTTTTCCCTGTGCAACACTGAGGTTACGAAACTCTCTTTGCATGGGAAAATGTTTCCCTCTCCCCTCACCTCCTCCTCCCCACCCCCTTCCGCTCCCCCCCTCCCCCCCCCCCCCCCCACTCCCTTCCTCACCCCTCCCTCTTCTGCTCCCCCCAAACATAACCTAACTAAATACAAAGACATAATAACTCGGCAAATCATTACAGAACATGAACTACAACTGCACTCAATAGAGAGCATACCTCCTCCTGGTTGGCCATATCACTCAATGGTGAAGAATCACTTAAAACAATTATACTAGCTGGATCAGGATCCGGATCATCACCAAAATTGAATCGATTCTTCCTTGTCACACACACACATGTCCAACAAGTTTAGTTCAAATCCATCCATATGTTTTTGAGATATCCTGCTATGTATCGTTTTTGGCCCTATCTCCCAATGGTGAAGAGTCACTTTAAAAATTCTAGTAGCCGGATCCGAATCCGGATCTTCACCAAAATCGAATAATTTCGTCCTTGTCACATACGCTACATCTCTGCTAAATTTCATCCGAATCTGTCCACAACGTTTTGAGATATTGTGATCACAAACAGACAGACAAACGGACAAACAGACAGACAGAGGTGAAAACATAACCTCTATCAACCTTTGGTGGCGGAGGTAATATATGTATAATTAAATGAATACCCATCATATATACAACAGAATAGAAGAAAAAATAAAGGAGTACAGTACAGTACTTCACCAATAATAGGAGCAGATATTGTGTGTGAAGGCCCGCAGATGTGTGGGTGGGGAGCTAAAGTAATAAAGTGGCAAGACCTCTGTCATGTACGCAGTGCAAATATTCACCATTGTATCCCTACACCGGGACCGGGTGGGAATGTGGGATCCCTACGCCAGACCTCGGATGGCGCTGCTGTGAATCGGGCCTTGAACGGCAGAGTGAATAAACGCGTACGACAATTGATCGCAGTTTGTCGAGATACCTTACAACCTCTCACCACGAGTGCTTGATGGAGTAGATAGAGGTCGTTTTCCACTCACTCTTTGTAGGGTTTGGAGAAATTTTTACGTAAATTACCCACAACAAAAGTTACTTGAAACCGCTCACAAAGTACAGTACGATGGCGTGCAGATTAAAAATGAAGCAGGAACAACGATTAAAAAGAAAAATACCCACTTTAATGGCACACACCAATTTAATTATATTTTGTTAATTTGCAATACAATAGTACTATATTATATTCATACCCTTTGCTTTACAATGGAATAATCCCCTTCCATTCTCAACGCGCGTATCAGCGAAAATATGTGGCATGTCGTGAAAAGTGTTCGTTACTTTCTTTATTCCTTGTGTATCAGAGAAAATGTGCTAATTGGGAGTTGCATAGAGTGAGGAGTGCCTAAACGGGTTTTGAAAGTGCCAAAAACGCCATTTGTGTTCTACAGTTCAAGTAAATAATTCAATTGAAATAAAATAAAGATTTTAAAGGTTGCGGAACAAAAAAATTCAAAAGTTTACCGCCATTGATGCTCCGTCTTTTACACCGCCCTATTTAAGTTGTTATATGAGTTCTTCTTGCCTGGTGTTTGTGTCCTTTTTGATGTCTTTAAAAACAGCAAGTTTCTGTTCGAAATGATTTTCAATTTTATTTGATTGCCAGACAGGCAGACAGACTAAAAAAAAAACATCTCACTGCTCCCTGCACATGCAAAATTGGGACGAATTCAGAGCCAAAGTACTGCTAAACCACAGGTACGTTTTCTGATTAATGTTCCGATTCGTGTTCAAAATTTAAATAGGTAGGGAATGCCCGCATGAACCAACATCGTCGTCCAGGTTATGAAGAGGCTTTGAACTCTGCTGTATATACGCACTTGAAACTGCATGGTCACACATTTCATAACAGTCAAGTGGTCATCTTAGACAGATAAAAAAAAAGTGGTTTGCTCTTGGTGTAAAGGAATCCATTTGGAAAAGAGTTGCATCACCATCCCCCAACCAAAGGGCCGGCTTGCGATTTAATCTGTGACGGACGTGGGACAAGGCTATAACATCTCTCCCACGTCATCTGCAACTTTGAAACCATCACGTGATGCCCAGATTGGTCTCCAGATCAATTCAACAGTTGAGGTCATGCGGTGATTTTCAAGCTTCTTCTTCACTTTTCTGAATTCTCCCTAAAACGTTGGCTCCACCGACTTGTAAATCCATCTTTTTCAATTACAAGCTTTTACTGAGTCTTACTTGTTTGTTTCATTGTTCCCTCCCCACCTCTCTCTCTGTTTCTCCCCCTTACTTTCTTATTCATTATCCCCTTTTCAGTTGTGCCCAGTTGTTGCCCCGCTACCCCACAGTTGATTTAACCTTGCTCTTCCATAATCGTCACTCTTGGAAACCCCCCCCCCACACCCCCCCTTCGCAAATTACAACTGAAGGACGATACACAATTAAAAGAAATCACAAGTTAAACTACCAAATAATGATTCAATAAAACCACCTTTAGAGGCCATTTTTTCCCCGCAAGCGGGGGTTGGCCTTTTTCGGGGACCGTGGTTGTTGTTGTTTTTCGGTCCCCTTTTTGAAGCAATGTTTTACGGCCGGATGCCCTTCCTGACGCCAACCCTTTTTGCCGCCAAATTGAATCAAATAATGATTCAATAACATGGAATATTATATGCAAAGTCTCTGAACTACTGCGAATAAAAGTGAATGCCTTTCTAAAAGTGTTTGGCATGCAGAGACATTTGAAGAAGAATGTCCAATGAGTTTGAGGTAAGAGCTATCTCATTTGAAGGCAATATTGTGTTGCACTGTAAATAAAGAAATAACTTTCCAGAATCCAATTTCATCACAGCTGAGATATCCTATGAATTGATAATTTCATTTCAGATTTCGCAATATGAAAGGATGTAAATAAAACAAAAAGTGCAAGCATGAACAACACACGACCTTCTCAAATCTGGCAGAACATTTTCAAGACAAGGTCAGTGTGAGTGAGGGCTCCCATGTATTTGCAAACGAAAGCCAAATTTGAATTGTAATTTCAAAGCATCGAAAGACAGATTCCGTGAAACAAGATCTGCATAGCTGTGGCCAGGCCACCATTCGCAAGAAACAACATCGTTCAGACGGTGCGGAGGCGCCTCGTCCCAGAGCCTGGAAGTTTTCCTAAAAGTCCTGGAGCAGGGCCAGCTGGGAGGTTTAGAGACATAAAACACATGGGGACGTGGAAAGACACTAGGATATAATAGGTTCTTTGGATAAATTCAGGCACAAAGAAAACTTGCTTGGACATTTCTTGAAACCTCAAGTAAAACCAGACAATCGAGGAATGTCACTCGACTGTAATAAAAGCGTACGCCGTAAATTTATTGGAAGCTGGAAAAATTGATTACAGGTTTGAACCTCATGGAAATTGTCACCAAGGTCGCCACACTCAGATAATTAACAATTTTCAAAAATCTTACACAGGCATGAACATCTCTGCCAGGAATGGCATTTCATGAACAGCCTCTTGGGAAGATAAAGCACAAATGCCAACTTGCTTTCACCGTTTCAAAAAAGGTTTCGCTGAGGAAATATTGACCAAAATTCAGTCTCAAGGGCGATTTGCGATAGAATGAGTAAGCAATGAGTAAAGTTGTATTCTCTGAAAAATACCTACCGGAATTTTAGGTTGTACCTGTGGGTGCACCCCACTCTAAAATCCCCACCCTCACCCTCATTCAAGGGAATCATGTAAATTTATGAATGGACCATGAAAGTGACAAATTTACTCTTCAGCATTCTGGTTTGTTCCCACTGCTGTTCAGCAAAGTTCACACCAGAGTTATTCCCTATAATTGCATGCAGCTGTCAGGAGTGGATATAAAAAGTCTCAATGAGAGGAGACAGCATTGCCTAGGAATGAGTCACGGTGTGTGCCACCAGCTCTCGATGTGCAAGTCAGCAGGAGTCAAATAGACGACGCTTGAAAAATAATTAGCTCACATGGGGTGGGGAACCATTAGTCACGAGATCAGCAGCATAATCATGATGAATAGACAAGTTTAACGTGTTGTTGTTAAAACGAAGGCATATTGGACTGGTACTCAATCCTGAATTCATCTAGTTGCATCGTTTATTGAGTGCCTGGTGCCGACGTGGTGCCCACTGCGAATCCAGGCAGGGGTTTGAAACTTGTTCAGGGTTCAGGATGTCATCAACTCGCCGACACTTCGAGAAACACACCGTGGGATCTTTAAACCTCCAACGATACGAGCGGTCTTAACATCCATCCGAGGGATGGCACACATAGTGATGCCTTGCCCTGCATCCGAAACACCACGATGGCAGTTTATAGCTTGAACGGAATTCAAACCCAGGGTAGACATCTTTGAGGTGTGAGTGTGTTTATGCGTACCCGCGGGCTATTCTACCAGCCTGATTATGTTTCCCCTCCTTCAGGCAGGGGAGATGTTATTGCTTTTCAGATGTTTCTTTCTTGCCAACAATTATAATCGCAAACCATTCTTTAATTTCTGAGCCAAACCCCTTCTTCAAATTAAGTTTGGAAGGTAACTTGGTTAAGTACATCAATACCCCTTATGTATTCCACCCCACTCCCTCCCCGATTTAGGCTCTTATTATGATCTTAAGGGGTCAATGTGAAACACTAAAACTCACATATTAAAACTTGTGATTCCCTTGTATTTGGGTCGACAGAGATGAGATTGGGCACAAAGATGGTAGAATACAAAATCGGATTGGAATCGTATTTACGGCATAGCGCATAAGGCAAAGCCATCTAGAACAGTGTTTGTCTGTCCGTATGTATGTGTATGTATGTATGTATGTATGTATGTATGTATGTTCCTCACAAACGTACACCAATCAGAGGTGAGGATCTGGTCATATGACAGGGGTGATGTGATGTGATTACGTCTATGATGTCATTACGGCGTACAAAGGCTGACTCCACATACACCGCCATTTTGATTCCAATACCATTCAGGCCGAACATAGAGTAAAACCTGTCATATATCACAATCGCCATGCTCTACGTTCACGTTTTTCATTCAGTGTGAAACACAAACAAACCGATTGTTAAAATGACCATCAACTATCGAAAGCATAGGCGTTACGGGTCTTCCAACAATACAGTATGTATAGGCCTTAGGCTTCATGCCTTCATGCCTCACCTTCAGGCCGCTTCGGAGAAATTAGCCACATTGAAATATACCACGTGGGCAAGTCCACCTGCCTACCTACGACAAAAAGAATGGTGGAAACCCTGGAGGAAATGTGCTGTACTAGGCAAATTGCCGGTATCCGTGATGACGAACAGCTGGAAATTGTGAAGAGATCTTGCTTAGAGTTTTTAATGGGAACAACGAACGATTATGGATAGGAAAGATCGATGTTGACATGATGACAGGAGGAGTAGAGAAGTTGTTGAGATGCTGAATGGAAGAAGAGTTGACATTAGTTGCCTTCAATAACTGAGATCGAAGGTCCAGAGTGCAAGGCAGCAACAAAGTAAAATGTAGATTTTTCTGGTGTGAAGATCAAAAGAGCATTGGTGGTGTTGGTGTCCTTATCGCACAAAGATTTATCAAAAAAGTGAACAATGTCAAGAGATTCAGTCGTAGAACTGCATAGCATCTCAAAGTGCAAACAAAGCCTGTCTACGTGTCCGCTTTGTACTGAACGAACCTTTACGAAAAGAACAGCTAAAAATGTACAATTTATTAGTTAGTGTTCTCACATTCTCATAATAAAGGTTTGTTGAAAATTTGATGACAAAAGCTCATATGGTAAACAGAAAGCTTATCAAAGTTGCAAGCAGACAAAAATAAAGAAACACGGAAGTGATTACAAAACCCGGATGTGTTGTGCTGATGGTCGAATTAGGCTTATTTGTACTTACTGTGACTTTGCCCTTTGGCATTTTGACCAAAGGTTATGGACCGGACACACACACACACACACACACTCACACAATTGCAAAACCCTGTCTCCCGCTGCATTGTAGATGGGCTAATAGAGAGGCTAAAAATCATTATGGGAGAATAAATTTCGAGTATTGTAAGCTCGTAGGCACCCCAAGCAAGTCTAGGCCAAGAAGAACGAAGCGCATTTTGGGATGACCTAGAAGATTTGGTTCAAGCTGCAAAGAAGAGAATATAGGTGGAGATTTGAATGCTGAAAGCAAACGGATATATTGGTGTCCATTGCAGATTTGGATATGGTCAAAGGAATGAGGCAGGAGAAGCGATATTAGAAACGGATATGTGTGTCCTAAATACCTACTTCAAGAAAAGAAAAGAACAACTCGTAACTTTTGCAAGTGGAGTTGCAAAGAGCCACACTGGTTATTTGTTAGAGAGAAGGAGTTTTAAAATAAGGGTAAATAATGTGAAAGTATGAGCCGGTGAAGAATGTTTGACCCAGCATCGATTGGTAGCTGGAGATTTTATACAACAAATGAATAGCAAAGCAAGAGCCTCGAGTGATTGCCAAACGTGAAACTTTGAAAACTTAGAGATGCGAAAACAAGAGAACATTTTCAACAGACTGAAAAATGAGATAAAGTTTATGATTTCCAAAGATTTACAGCGCCTTCAACAAGTGTTCACACTCCTTGAATTTCTCACATTTTGTTGTGTTACATCCTGAATTGAAAATGGATTAAACTCATCATGTCAAAGTGGAAATATTGTTTTGAAATTTTTACAATTTCATTAAAAAGTGAAAAGCTGAAATGTCTTGAGGCAATAGTTATTCAACTCTTTTTCTATAACACTCCAAGTTGAGCTCAGGTGCATTCAATTTCTCTTGATCATCCTTGAGTTGTCTCAACAACTTGATTGGAGTCCACTTGTGGCCAATTCAATTGATTGGACATAATGTAGAAAGTAACACACCTTTCCAAAGCTCCCACAGCTGACGGTGCATGTCACAGCAGAAACTCTGACAATGCCTTGTGTGAGTGGAAGCACTAAGTTTCACGGGCGGTGTATAGGCTCAGAGCTGCTGGTTCGCACACCTACCAAAATTAAAAATTAATATAACCACAAACTATTGAGTCGATTCTGTCCAAAGTATAATTTCCTTTTCCTTCATTTACTTCGCCGAGAAACCGCAGCAGTCTTAACAGTTAGTATAGTAACTATATGGGAATTGGCATTGTTGAGGGGGAGGGGTGAGGACTTGAAGAAAGGGAGAGCTGCGGACCCGCGGTTGGGAGGAGCAAGCAGGAAAGGGGGATGTGGAATTGTCAAAGAAGAATGGAGAGGAGAGGAGAGGACAGAGAGTTGGGATGGCGGGGGGGGGGGGGGGCGGGAAGAGAGCTGGGAAAGGGTGTTTGAGGACTTGGGGTGGGGAGAAGGCTTGTGTTTGTGTGGAGGACTTGAAGTAGAAATGGAATAAGGACTTGAAGTCAAATTTACGTGTCCCTGTCATTATGCTGTCAAAGAGCATTCCTAGCAAACTCCCTGAAATGGGACACTCTATTGGGAACAAATTCCCTGACAATAGCCCAGTGGAACTCGGTTATCTGCTACAGTGTATATATATATATATATATATATATATATATATATATATATATATATATATATATATATATATATATATATATATATATATATATATATATATATATATATATATAGATGGAAACTACTCAGCGTAACCCACAGCAATAAACAGCTTCAGTGTTGGTGGCATAAGGTATTAAAAGTCAGCTATGGAGATTACTTGCAATTTTACACTGTAGAAGTGGCATAGTATAAGTGCTTTTACTGACCCCCGCCAGAGGGAGGGGGTAGTACTCTCTCGTAGCGAGTGGGTGTTTCAAACGAATACCATCCTCAGATTCCCTGCCTCTTGCAAAGAAGTACATCAGGTCCATCCACATATGTATATATATCAAGACCCAATCACACCTCTCACCATTAATTGAAGGGAACAACCAATCAGTTCTCACCTGAATCGATTATCCCCAGTTGGCTGGGATATTTACATAATTAGCCCCCGGCTCTTTTTTGTATGCAAATTCGAGGCTCCTGGAAGAACTAGAACACAGAATGGATCAGGATGCAACAAAACAAAAGCAACAGTAGAAAGAAGGGGGAAACATCAACAGTAGGGTTGAGGTACAAAATAGGGTGAGAGTTGGACAAATAATGTGTGTGTGGATGGATAAGGAGAAGGAGAGGATGCACAGGGGGGGGGGGACAAGATGGATACAAAACCAAGCGCTCAGGAAGGAAAAACTGTATATTGGGAAAGAAGTGGGCATGGGGAAGATTAATGGGATATAAAAGATGATGGTTTTGGATGGGGGATGATCCAAGATGGTGGTGAACAGCTGTCTTGGGAGTTTAATCAGAAGTGGGTTGCTGGTGGACTGTGTGCACTCTGTATAAACCTGGGGGGAGGGTGGAAATGGCAAGGGAAGAGCAGAGGGTGCAACACCAGAAATGCGACGGCAGAAGACAGAGAGTCCACGGACCTGTCTGTGATGACGAAGTACTAGGCCCATAGACTCAGCTTTGTTGCGGAAGATTCCCATGGTCCTGAAACTTTGGTTTATACGGAGTCAAGCTAAGCATGATATGAGGCAGGAGCACCAGCCCACAGGGGAGAGGAGTACTCCAATAAGTCTCGGCCATGCCCATAAGATGATGATGATGATGACTATCAAGCTGCAGATGATGCCATTGTAGGTGGATTGAAGTTCAGGTGTGCCATGGAAGGACCTTGTATGATGGAGGATGCCCATTCGGCACCTGGCTTTGGAGGCAAACTTGGAAATGTGGTTTGCCCAAGAAAGATTATGGCAAGAAAGATTATAGCTGAGAATGAGACCCAAGAGTTTGAGTGACTGAACTTCTTCAAGAGGATTCTTAAATAAGTAGATGTGAGAGTTTGCAATACCGTCCTTTCAGAGCCAGAGAGAGAGATTTTTGTCAAGTTTGAAATACATATTCCAAGTATTTGACCAGCTCGTAATTCTAAGATCTGAAGAAAGGGAAGAGGCTGCTGCCAGCCTATCTGAAGGATGAGTTATATCATGGCAGAGGGTGGTGTCATCAGAAAATAGATAAAGAGGATTTTACAGCAGGGAGAGATTGTTGAGGAAGATTAGGAATAGGACTGGGCCAAGAAAACTTACTTGGGGCAATCCAGCCTTAACAAGGAGAGGCATGTTCATCACCAGAGGTCACGCTATGACCTCACGCTCACAGCAGAGGTCACGCTATGACAGTGGCAGCACACAGTTAGCCATGCGTAGAGCTGGCCATGGATGCCATAGTCAGAGAGTTTGGAGAAAAAGGTGGGGTGCCAGACTGTATCAAAAGCTCGAGGTATATCTAGACTCTTGATCAAAAGCTCAAGATGTGTCGAGACATCTCCAGAGAGATGACCCTCATTATCTTATGTCTGACAATGAGGGCTTCCACCCATTGTTGGGAGAGTAGAAGCAGCATGTCAAAGGCAGAATGACCGTGTCTGAATCCAAATTGATGATCTGAGATGAGGTCATTGGAGAAAAGGAATGATTTAAATTGGTGTTATGTTGACAATATTACATGCAGAGGAAGATTTGAGAAAAATGACTTCTTGAAAAAAGGACAGAGAGTATGCCAGTTCAGTCAAGGGATTTTAAAATACATGCCCTGAACCCACCAAACCTTTATGCAGTTTACGCGTCATGGTTTGGATTTCTCTCATCTCCCCTTCCTGTTCAGGCTGGAGTTCCCCAAGGAAGTGTGCTGGGCCCTGTGCTTTTTCTGGTCTTTATCAATGATCTCTCTGACTCTCTGGAAAATCCTCTCTATCTCTTTGCTGATGACTCCACTCTCTGCCACTCCATTCCTCTTCCCTCAGATCGGCAGTCTGCAGCCTCCTCACTCTCTGAAGACCTGGACAAAATCACAGACTGGTCAAACAAGTGGAACATGTCTTTCAATCCTGACAAATCTCACTCTCTTACTATGTCTCTCCGAAAAGATCGACTGGACAACCCTCCCATCTACTTTCTCAACAATCCTCTCCAAGAAGTTCTGTCACTCAAGCTTTTGGGTCTCACTATCTGCCATGATCTTTCTTGGGAAAACCACATTTCCAAGCTGGCCTCCAAAGCCAGTCGCTGACTGGGCATCCTCCGTCGTGCGAAGTCCTTCCTCGGCACACCTGAGCTCCTCACCACATACAAGGCTTTCATCCGCAGCTCAATGGAATACTGTTCTCCCCTATGGGCTGGTGCTCCTGCCTCACACCTGGCTCGGCTTCACGCTGTTGAATCCAAAGCTTTCAAAATCATTGGAATCTCCCGCGATGAAGCTATCTCTGAGGGCCTTTCACTCACTCACTGCAGGCAGGTAGGTGGCCTTTCTGTCTTCTACCGACTCCTCTCCGGCCTTGCTCCCCCAGCTCTCTCTGTGCTCTGTCCCCCAAATATTCCTACAGGTCGCACAAGATCTGCCAGCAACCCTCTGATGGTTAAACTGCCGAAATCTCGGCTCTCTGCTCACCTTCACTCTTTCATTCCTCTTTTCTCCCGCCTGTGGAACAAACTCCCACACTCCCTTCAATCCCTCTCCTCCCTCCAGGTCTTTAAAACAGCTGTTCACCACCATCTCTTATCTTCCCCGATCCATAACCTTGATCTTTTCTACCCCCACTAATTCACCCCAGATCCACCTTGTTTGAAATTCCAACTTCTTTCCTGGAAATCCTGGCAGTGTCCATATGTTTATACCTCTCCCACCCCCCCCCCCCCCTTCACATGCCTCCCCCCCTTCACATGCCTCCCCCCCAAAGCCCTCTCCCTCCCACAGATCTCTCGATGTCTCTCGGTCCCTGCTCTCAAATGTTGTGTTTGTGTCCTTCCCCCTCTCTCCCCATCTTGTCTACCGCTCCCGATGTTATTTGTTTTATGTGTCTGTTTGTCTTTCTGTGTGATTAATGTTCGCTCTTTCACGAGCCTCGATCTTGTATACAAAAAAAAAAAAATGGTCTGACAAGAAATTCTCTATCTTGGAGACTGCAGAGGTCATGCCATCAATAAAGCAGTCTGCAGGAGCTGAAATTTTCGACCTTGTTTATGTAATTCAGTGATGTTGGCTAACTTCCAAGCAGATGTAACATGTCTGAAGGCAAATTATATGGTGAAAAAGGCAAAGAGAGGATGTGCAAGAGCACAGAGCAGGTTTTTCGGACATGTGAGCTGATGCCATCCAGTCCATTGTCAGAGTCCAAGTCGAGGGTTGACAGATTATTCTCCACTTTCTCAGGTGCAAAAGACATAAAGTTCAGGGGCAGTTGGGTGTGACTGGGTCAGATGGGTACAGAGCAGAAGGGGCTGGGGACAGAAGATTTGGAAGCCAATACAGCAATTGAAGCATTTGGCCTTTTCAGATATTATATCTTTTTTTTTTTCTTTTTTTTCTTTTTTTTTTAATACGACAAGGATGGCTGTCCATTGGTCTATTCCCTATTACACTGATAGGCTGTTAGGCTAGTTGCCCTGTAATTGGCTCCTGGCAAGATTATTGCATAGGCTTATTAAAAGCTGTTATTCGAAATCTAATTCAATCTTTTTACAACCAGAACTCGTGGCTTAAATAATCATGTCGAAATCCAGAGTGAAATCAGAAATACTTCGGAAAAAACAATTTTTTAAAACCCAATATGAAATTTAATAATACGCTCTATGATGTGAGGTAAAACTGCTCCAAACAGAAGTGCTATATTCACAATCGCCATGAGTCCCATATAACCTTTTTCTCATCAGTATGAAAAAGACCAACAGCGACTATTAAAAGCATCATCAAATGTCGAAAGGTTGCATCGTATCGATATCACAGGCGTTCTGAGGCAAACAGTTTGTGTAGGCCTCAGGCTTCAAGCCTACCGGTCTATGGGGTAATACTTTTATGGCCCAGTGGAATTGAAATCAATCCAAACTATATAAACAAGATGTATTATATATACACATAAGCAATAACAATGTTTTGGCTTCATTACATAACCCGTGTTGTTATTTTTTCAAGGCATTGAGCAAGCAAGCCATTGTTCTTTGCTTAAGCACCACCCGCGGTAATCTTCATCCTGATGAAGCAGCATTTACACAGAAGGAAGGAAACAAGGAAGAAATCCCGCCTAACGTTTTGACTCGTTCATGTTTAGAATCCCGGGCATGACCCGTTCATGTCATATCGACCCGTTCCCATTTCCCATTCCCTTATTGTAAATAATTCACTGGAGGTATTTCATAACCTTGTGTGTATAATCCTCTGTGTTTTGTTGAGTTTTGTGCACCCGTCATGATTGTATCTTATAGGCTTATTAAAAGCTGATATATTTGATTATTTGATTTTTATTTTACACCATATTTTGATTTTATTTTATTACCAGCCAGGGACACCGGAAGCGATCTTTTTGGATATGGATTCTACTTTTTGTGTCAACTTCTGTTGCTCCAGTGAACGTCATGGTGCCTTCAAAAGGTGTAGACCCAAATTGTGTTCTGGTCCGCCTCAAACATTTACAAAAACTCATCAATCTACACCATTTTTCTACTCAACTGAATGCATTATGGGTAATTTCGCATTTATCAATAAGCAAATATATTAGTTAGATGAGAACATGCTGAGTGGACTGATTAGATTGGCTGAGAATTTTCCTCCAATCACAAAGCTGTTTCAAATCACCCATGCAAGCTGTTGAATGGAGGGAAACGCTTAGTATGCCCAGTCATCCTGCTGTTGTGAAAACAGTCTTGAATTGTCCACTTGTCATCCAAATTTTTCACAGCTGAACAGGTATACTATTATACTCATTCACACTGTAATTAATCCCGATTATAAATCTCAACTGCTCCGGGGGAAAAATCTGCCCACGCCAGCTTTGTCTGGGTAAATGTGACATTTCAACGGCCCCACACTGAGCGGCAGCATATTTACACTGAAGTAGCAATTTACGAGTGATGGAATTAACTCCTTTTCACCCTCCCCAATTTCTAAACACAAACCCTCATACTATTTTCACTTCATCTAATCCTTATTTATTTTTTATCTGACTTTCCTTCCTTGACTGATTGTTGGTATAGAAAGCCATAATCCTATTACAAATAGAGATCCCCAAAAAGTTAGATCTTCATGTGAGAAAGCAAACAGAGCTTGAATTTTAGAGACATTCAAATGATTAGTTCAAAAATAATTCCACACCCCCCTGGTTCATTAAAGCTTGACAGCAATGTTGTAGAGAAATAAGCCACCGAATGAGTGGACTGTTTGGCCAAGAGACCCACAGAATAACAACGTCAGAGTGAGGAAATGAAGCTGCATGTAGACAAGTATAGGCCGGACTGTGAAAGAATATGAAAACTCATCCATAAGAAATTGATGGCTGTGCACATGGAATATTGCAATGGGCTATCATGCATCCTGAAAAAACACAGAGAAGTGGAGGATTGGAAGAGCAAAGAGTTTATTGGAAGAGCACACATATCATACAACCAAAGAGCAAAGAGGAAAGGAACAAGTACAGATACATTCAAAGTACACGGCCCCATGCCAAATAAATAAATAACATGTCCTCCAGCATGCAACATTGTCGGGGAGCCTTCGGTGCCCGGCTATGCCGCCGTGCAGCATATGGAGATGGAATTGAGAGGGAGCGGTGTACAATAGTCGATTGATTAATTGATTTATTGCGTAATTAAAATAAATAAATAATAATCATAAAATTATTCATTTCTTAATCATTTGGCTAATAGCATATCGAAACCACCAGTGTTTCATCTGAATGTGTACCTTTTTGAAAATCAATTAAATAATCAATTATTCAAAAAAATCAAATAATTAATCGATTAATTGATTCATCAATAAATCAATAAATCAAAAATACCCTTTATAGCCCAATCACTTGGTCACTGTTGTGTCCAAATATCAGCTTCCCAGTTCAAATGTGAGATATTGCCCAGATGAGAAAGAAAATAAATAAGTACTTAATTAATCGATAATAAGTAAGTAATTAATCAAATAATTGATAAATAAAAAAATACTTTTTTTGCCAAAGCACGTGATCACGATTGTGCCCAAATTTCAGCTTCCTTGCTCAAAGGATGGCTGAGATATCGCCCGGACAAACAAGAAAAGACACAATAAAGAAAACACGAAAGCAAGAAAACAAACAAACAGAGTGAAAACTGAGTACTCCCTTTCAGCGCACGTCATCGCTGGGCCCCCTTCAGCGCCTGGCAATGACGTAATGCAGCGCCTGGAGATGGAATAGGAAAGGAACGGTGTACAAAAACGAGGAACAAGGAAGGTGGAACTGAACAAAGTTTAAATTGAGGGATGATAGCAAAGAATAAGGATGTACATGCGCAACCTGGTGAAACTTGGATGTGCATAAGACAGAGGAAAGAATGTGCGATATGGGAATAAAAGTGACACGAGGCTGCAAGGCCGCAAACCTGTTTGTGGTGGAAAGGAGAGGACTTGTGCCTAACTCTCCTGCCAGGATATATTCGATCGGAAGTTGGGAGGCAAGGGGTGGGCGTTGCTTTTGTTGATGTGTATGATTTGTTGTGGAACATAATACCACAAGAGACTTTTAATGAATATTTTAAAGATCTCAATAGAGCTTTGCACAACAGCATCCCAATTTCCAAGTCTTCTCTAAACTAGGTGCGGGCGATTTTGTAATGCTGTCCTTTATTGTCAGAATGTCAGTGGGCATCATAAATTCCCCCCAGCCATTTCAGATGTATGGAATGGCATGACATGTATCCCAGGCATGGCAGAGCAAGAAGATTACCCAGCTGTCCTGAAGGTTAATGGTAAGCTAACTGGGTTTTACGTGACAAGTTAAATGTGATATAGTAATTCTACAGAATCCAAATTCTTCACACTGCTGCTTTCATGGGATTTGAACTCAGGACTTCTGCAATACCAATTTAATGCCCTCACTTATAACACTTATCGTATGAGGATTTCTCAAAGAAAACGTGAGGATTTAATTGGCCAGACAGAATTACACTTCAGACTTGATTTTGAAGATAAGAACATTTTAAGTGAGAATCCTAGTCTAATTGCACCTACTCATCAAGCGACTATAGATTACAATGACTGGTTCTAAATGTGTTGTGACCTCCATAAATGCACATTAGGAGAATCCTTATTTTTAAATTTCCGATTTTCAACACTCCAACCCCCTCATATTGTTCCACACACAAATAAATAATTCACACCAACATTTATCCATGTTGATTAACATTTAGGGTTTGTTCAATGAGGTTCAAGATTTGCCTTGTGACCTGTATTATATCTGTATATCACAAATATGGTGAACCTTTCTTAGTGGCATCCCTACTGAGGGAGTGTGATCTATAATACATTTAGCCAAGCATCATGCAAGATGGATACCCAAGCCATAATGCCCTCAAGGTCTGAAAGTTTAGGGAGACAGTTGAAGCACACCGGCCATGAGGAAAGAGGACTACATGACATATGCATCTTTATTGTTTGAGCAGGCACAGACTGGCCATTGGGCAGTTCGAGCAAATGCCCAGTGGGCCGGTCCACTCCGAGGGCCGGTCTATTTGGGGAAATGTGATCAGGGTTATATATATATATATATATATATATATATATATATATATATATATATATATATATATATATATACATACAGTCACGTATATCCCAAATAAGTAAGCTCCCCTTTTTATATACTTTGTTTGCTTGTTTGTTTGATTTGTTTGTTTGATAAATGTTCGCTCTTTCACGAGCCTCGACTCTGTATACAAAAACAAACAAAAAAAACGTGAAAAAGTAAGTACACCCTATGTAAAGTTTTGACTTTTTCAACATATTTCAACATACAGCTATTTGATCTTCATTTCAACAATATCGATAGATAAAGGTGATATAATATAACAAATATCATGAAACATTTACATTTTGTAGTCCATTATATAATTTAAATAAACATAAATGTAAATTTCACATGTAGAAAAAGTAAGTACACCCCTACATTTATCACGACTTGAAATACCTAAAATTAGAATGAGATGCACCAGCTCAGGTGCAAATGATTAGAACATCGTTAGAGAGGATATTGGAGGACAGACAACACAACATGCATTTTAAAGGCCATTTTCCCTGCTAGAGCGGGGGTTAGCCTTGCGGTCCCCATGACAATCTTCTCCATTTTGCCCTATTTTCTGCATCTCTCCTTGTTAACCCCCTTGCCCGCATTTCTTCTTCCACCATCTTTAGCCAAGTCTTTCTCGGTCTTCCCCGTCCTCTGCTTCCTTCTACATTCATTTCCATCACTCTTCTCAACCAGTCACTTTCATCCTTCCTCAACACATGACCAAACCATCTCAACCTGTTCCTCTTCACAGCATCAATCACAGGCTCTATTCCCATCATCTTTCGCAATTCATCATTTATCTTCCTCTCTCTCAACGATACTCCACACATCCACCGAACCATTCGCATTTCCACCCTTTCCAACCTTCGTTGCTGCTCTACGTTAATTACCCATGTCTCACTCCCATAAATCATAACACTTCTCACACATGCAGCATACACCTTTCCCTTCAGCTTCAACGACACTCCCCTCATCATCAGCACGCCACTCAGTTCCCGAAACTTCTTCCATGCACATCTCACTCGAGCAACCGTTGCCGAGTCTTATCCACCTTCTCCATTCAGCATGTCTCCGAGGTAGCAAAATGTTTTCACACCTTCCAGCTTCACGCCGTCTCCAAGATCCAACTCAACATTTCCTCCATCTGCAGCTCCCTCTGTGCACACCTTACATTTGAATGTAGCTGCCACACTGGTTAATGACCCTCTCAGACCACTACATTTTTGATGAACCCACTCAGCGCACATTGTACATTGAATGGAGTTCACTCCGACACCCTTCCTACACACAGCACAGGGCCACTTCCCAGTTCTTTCCACCTCACCACATGCTTTACCACTTGCCATCACCTTCGTCTTTCCAATATTCACCTTCAGACCTTTTGTCTCCATACATTCCTTCCACGTGTTCATCTTTTCCTTCAGTCCATCCATACTTTCCGCAATCAACACCAGATCATCTGCATACAACAACTCCCACGGTAAACCCTCCTTTACGTTCTGAGCCAGCACCTCCATCACAGCTACAAATAGTAGTGGACTTAGTACCGACCCCTGATGCACTCCCACCTTCACCTCAAACTCACCACTGTTCCCGTCCTTCGTCCTTACAGCTGTGCGCGCTCTTTTGTACATTGCCATCACTACTCTGATCAACCATTCCTCCACTCCTAACTTCCTCAATGCCCATGTCAATACTTTGCGTGGTACCCTATCGAATGCTTTCTCCAGATCAACAAACCCAAGAAACAACTTCTTCCTCTTCTCCATGTACTTCTCCTGCAACTGCCTCACAATGAAAAGCGCATCTGTCGTTCCTCTTCCTGGCATGAATCCAAACTGCATTTCGTCGATCTTCACTTTCTTCCTTATCCTCCTCTCCAACACCCTTTCCAATACCTTCATTCCATGCTCCAATAACTTTATCACTCGGTACGAGCCACACTCCAGAAGGTCACCTTTCACCTTGTATAGAGGGACGAGGGTACTCAGTTCCCAATCCACTGGAATGCAGGCTTCTTTCACCACCAAATTACAGATCTCTGTCATTCTCTTCACACCCCAACTTCCTGCTGCCTTCCACATATCTCCCACAACTCCCGTCGGCCCTCCCGCTTTTCTACTCTTCATTGATTTTATCTGCCACTCTCTTCATGATTTATGGGAGCGAGACATGGGTAATGAACGTAGAGCAGCAACGAAGGCTGGAAAGGGTGGAAATGCGAATGGTTCGATGGATGTGCGGAGTATCGTTGAGAGAGAGGAAGACAAATGATGAATTGCGAAAGATGATGGGAATATTGCCTGTGATTGATGCTGTGAAGAGGAACAGGTTGAGATGGTTTGGTCATGTATCGAGGGAGGATGAAAGTGACTGGTTGAGAAGAGTGATGGAAGTTAATGTAGAAGGAAGTAGAGGACGGGGAAGACCGAGAAAGACTTGGCTAAAGATGGTGGAAGAAGAAATGCGGGCAAGGGGGTTAACAAGGAGAGATGCAGAAAATAGGGCAAAATGGAGAAGTTTGTCATGGGGACCGCAAGGCTAACCCCCGCTCTGGCAGGGAACATGGCCTTAAAATGCATGTTGTTGTTGTGTATTGATTTTATCGCTTCCTCAACTTCCTTCTCAGTTATCTTCTCTGCCGGTCCTAAAACAGGGTTACTCTCTATGTTGCCATACCATTCATTCTCTGTATTCAACAGTATTTCCATATATCTTTTCCATCTTCCTTTAATTCCATCTGGGTCCACAACGATTTGTCCCACTTCGTCCTTCAAGCAACTCACCCCCATCACATCGCACCTCTCTTTTGCTATCTGCTTTGTAATCCTGAATGCCGCTCTCTGACACTCTTCCGAATCCAAACGTTCTCCGAACATTTTCCTACATGCCTTTGTTTGGATCAAGTGTTAAATTATTAATAAGGTTTAATCAAGCTCGTCGCACCTCCCTAAAAAGTAGCATTATGTAATTTTTGAACGGCCCCATATGTGTTAATTGCGTGTTTCCTAATTGGCCCATTACCAGATTTTTTAGGCCAATTCAGTTGTGCTTCTTATTGGCAAAGCCCGTACCTCGAATGACCTTTTACAGGTTTTTTTTATGAACAAAAGGTTTATTATGAACAAAAGAGAGAGTGGGAGGGTGGAAGAGAGGGAGAGGCACACACGATAAAACTGAGGTAATAGATATAAAATAAATCCCCTGTTTGGAATCACAATGAATCTTATCTATCGATTGTTATTCTTTCACATGGGAACACAGGACATACATGGCTCTATCTAATTTTATTCATTCATATGGGAACATGGTCCGGCCGTAAAACATTGCCTCAAAAGGGGACCACGGTGCCCCAAAAAAGGCCAGCACCCGCTCTGCATGGAAAAATGGCCTCTAAAGGCAGTTCCATATGAGAACATGGGACACTACATAGCTCTATCTAATGTTATTCATTCACATGGGAACACGGAACAGACACAGTTATATCTAATTTTATTCAATCACATGGGAAAACGGGACAGGCATGGCTCAATCTAATATTATTCATTCACACGGGAACACAGTCAGTCTCGTAATTGATATTGAACTAAACCATAAAGATCCTCGGAGATGAATTGTATAATACCCTTCATTGCTTTTATCGCTTCCTCAACTTCCTTCTCAGTTATCTTCTCTGCCGGTCCTAAAACAGGGTTACACTCTCTATGTTGCCATCCCATTCATTCTCTGTATTCAACAGCATTTCCATATATCTTTTCCATCTTCCTTTAATTCCATCTGGGTCGATAACGATTTGTCCCACTTCATCCTTCAAGCAACTCACCCCCATCACATCACACCTTTCTTTCGCTATCTGCTTTGCAATCCTGAATACTGCTTTCTGACCCTCTTCCGAATCCAAGCGTTCTCCGAACATTTTCCTACATGCCTCCTGTGCCTTTGCTACCTCTTTCTTTGCAGCCTTCCTGGCTGCCTTATAACTTTCATGCTCTGCTGTTTCTGCTCCCGTACCCTTCGCCTTCTGCCACTCCTTGAACTTCTTCCTCTTCTCGTCAATCCTCTTTCCAACTTCATCATCCCACCACCATGTTTCCGAGTGCCTCGGTGGTCCTTTTGTCCATCCACATACCTCACCAACGGCTCCCAACAGACTAGCTTTCATTGACATCCAAACACTTTCAAGCTCAACCACATCATCCTCGACCCTACTCAGCCTCTCTTTTAATGCCTCCCTTACTGTCACCTCTTTCAACCTCCACACCTTCATTCTCGGTTGGTACTTCACCCGCCGAGCTCTCCTCGCACCTTTCACCCTTACGTCGCAGACAACCAAGTGGTGCTGTGAAACAGCCTCCTCCCCCGGGATCACCTTTGTGTCCCGGAGGTGCCCCCTATCTCACCTATGCACCATCAGGTAGTCAACGGTTGTCGTCGACCCACCTGACGTGTATGTAACAAGCTTATTATCCTCTTTCTGGAACTGAGTATTACAAATCAACAAATCAGCTCCATCAACAAACTCCAAAATCCTTTCACCTTCTCCATTTCTCACACCATATCCATAACCCCCATGAACTCCATCAAAACCATCCATACTCCTTCCCACATGTCCATTTAGGTCTCCTACCACAACAACCTCCTCATCTTTCATGTTTTCCATCAGCTTCTCTATCGCACACCAGAACTTGTCCTTTTCTTCATCGCTTCGACCAACCTGCGGAGCATATCCCGAGATGACGTTCATCAAGAGCTTTCCAATCATCATTTTCACCATCATCAACCTATCACTCACTCTCGTCACACTCACCACACTGTCTACAAACTCCTCAGAAAACAGGACACCAACACCATTCACGCCCTCCAGGCACCCTTGCCACACAAACTTGTATTTCTGTCCCTGCCTACCCTTCACCATTCTCACACCACTTCCCTTCCATCTCGTCTCTTGCACACAACATATGTCCACTCTTCTTCTGACCAATACTTCCACCACTTCTCCTGATCTCCCTGTCATTGTCCCTACATTCCATGTCCCAAACCTCAGAAACCGATCTCCACTTCGGGCTGTACCCTGCCCATATGTAGTTGTAATTGTCATGGTTCCCTTTTTGAGGCAATGTTTTTATGGCCGGATGCCCTTCCTGACGCCAACCCTCTTAGTCGTCTCTTACGACACGCAGGGATACGGTGTACCTATTCTTATCCAGGGTACACACCAGGACGAGGATCTTGGAGGAACCTGTCTTATTTAAACCTCGGACATTTAGTTTGGTTTGCTCTTTGTTGTTGAAGTGTGCGGTGTCACCATGCCTAGATCAAAAGAGCTCTCTGAGGCCTTCAGAAAGAAGGTTATAGATGGCTACTAGTCTGGGAAGGGATATAAAAAGATCTCCAAACAATTTGAAATCAATCATTCGACTGTCCGGAAGATCATCTACAAGTGGAGAAGATTCCAAACAACTGCCAACTTGTTCAGGCCAGGCCGCCCCAGCAAGTTCAGCCCGAGAGCAGACCGCAAGATGCTGAAAGAAGTCTCTAAGAACCCCAGAATGTCATCACAGGACCTACAGGTAGCTCCTGCCACTGTTGATGTCAAAGTGCACGTCTACCATTAGAAAGAGGCTGCACAAATTTGATCTACATGGGAGGTGTGCCAGGAGGAAACCTTTGCTGTCCAGAAAAAACATCAGGGCAAGACTAAAGTTTACCAATGAACACCTAGGCAAAGACCAGCACTTCTGGAACAATGTGCGCTCGACAGATGAGTCAAAGGTAGAGATATTTGGCCACAGTACCAGAAGACATGTTTGGCGAAAACCAAAGACAGCCTTTGACCACAAGAACCTGATACAAACTGAAAAGCATGGTGGTGGGAATATTATGGTTTGGGGTAGCTTTGCTGCATCAGGGCCTGGGCAGCTCACCATCATAGAATCCACTATGAATTCTTCATTGTGCCCGAGGGTGCTTGAGGATACTGTGAGGCCATCTGTCGGAAAGTTGAAGCTCAACCGAAGGTGGACCTTGCAACATGACAATGACCCTAAACATACCAGTAAATCCACCAAGGAATAGCTGAAAAGAAAGAAATGGAGGGTTCTGGAATGGCCAAGTCAAAGCCCGGATCTAAATCCCATCGAGATGTTGTGGGGGTATTTGAAACGAGCTGTGCATGTAAGAAACCCCTCAAACATCGCACAGCTGAAAGAATTCTGCATGGAGTGGGAAAAAATTTCTCCCAGTCGATGTCAGAGACTGGTGGACAGTAATAAGAAACGCCTCCTTGAGGTTGTTTCTGCCAAAGGGGGCAATACGACCTATTAGAGCCAAGGGTGTACTTACTTTTTCCACACGCGAAATTTGCATTTATGTTTATTTAAGTTATACAATAGACTACAAAATGTAAAGGTTTGATGATATTTGTTATACTAGGGCATGCCCGTACTATATATATATCTAAAATTATATCCCCCCCCTCTATTTACATGAAATGGTTTGGTCCAAAGCGAACGGCTTGCGAGTACGGTGACAATCTCCCCCCTCTATTTACATGAAATGGTTTGGTCCAAAGCGAACGGCTTGCGAGTACGGTGACAATCCCCCCCCCCTCTATTTACATGCAATGCTTTGGTCCAAAGCGAACGGCTTGCGGAGTTTGGTAAAGAAATCGCCATAGCTCGGTAACTACTTGTCCGATTAATTTAAAACCTTGAAAAGGCACATCCTCGGGTCCCCAGCAATATACCTGGCAAGTTTCAAGTATATCGGACCGGTAGTTGTCGAGAAACAGCGGTCGCATACACACACACACACACACACACACACACACACACACACACACACACACACACACACACACAGAGATTACTGGAATTATAGATAGATTTGTTATATTATATCACCTTTTGGGCTAGCGGCTAGGGTGCCAGCTTAGGATCCTAGGATCCTGGATTCGAATCCCGGTCGATCACTGAATTAACGCCAGGGGGGTTGACTCAGCCTGTCATCCTTCCGAGGTCGGCTAATTGAGTACCAGTTCACTGGTAATTTCCTGTTTGTCGTAAAAGGCGACAAAAAGGGTTGGCGGCAGGAAGGGCATCCGGCCGTAAAACATTGCTTCAAAAAGGGGACCCACAAAAACAACAACAACTACGGTGCCCGAAAAAGGCCAACCCCCGCTTTGCGGGGAAAAAATGGCCTCTAAAGGTGGTTTTTTTTTGGTTTTTAAAAAAATATATATATATATATATATATGTATATATATTTTTTTATATCACCTTTATCTATCAATATTGTTTAAATGAAGATCAAATAGCTGTATGTTGAAAAATGATGAAAAAGTCAAAACTTTACATGAGGTGTACTTACTTTTTCACGTGACTGTGTGTGTGTGTGTATATATATTCCTCATGAATATATATATATTGGGCATATATATATATATATATATATATATATATATATATATATATATATATATATATATATATATACATATACATATATATATATACATATATATATGTACATACATATATATATATATATATATATATATATATATATATATATATATATATATATATATATATATATATATATATATATATGCCGGTGTTTGCCCCGGCTGCCGGTGTGTGCCCCGGTTTAGAATAGGTACACCGTATCCCTGCGTGTCGTAAGAGGCGACTGAAGGGTTGGCGTCAGGAAGGGCATCCGGCCATAAAAGCATCGCCTCATAAAGGAAACCATGATGATTGTCATGGGGCCCGCAAGGCTAACCTCTGCTCTAGCAGGGAAAATGGCCTTAAAAAAGGAGAATATATATATATATATATATATATATATATATATATATATATATATATATATAATCCGGAAATTAAATCAGACGCGGACGTAGCTTCAGGACGGTCGATCTTTAATTCTCGACAAGCTTTCGAACAACAAAGGTCTTCTTCTTAGTCTACAGAAACAACAGGCATGTATATCAGACAAGTATGTACAGTTATATGTGTGTAAGATGTGTGATATGTGTAGAAGATGCATATAAAAAGAAGAGCCACGCTAAAGCTGACTCACCGTCCCCAAGTTCAGCGGAAGTGAAGCGCAGCTTACAATTATCGTTCACGTTAGTTTGTGCACGTGCACATGCTGTATATATATATATCTGTGCAGTGTCTGTCCTGTGTTGTGTTGTCCTGTGTTGTCACTGAACTACATTCTCAAACTTTTGTGAAATCGTACCAAACTTCTGGAATGCACATATCTCTCCCGTCGGTATGTCCTAAGGGTATTTTTTTGGAAAAAGCTTCCATTTTTTTTTTTGGGGGGGGAAATTTTTTTTTTTCAACTTCAATTGTTTATAAAATGTGATATCACGTATATTACAAATACATTTGTGCAAAATAATTGTTTGAATTATGATTGGTTTAAACCATGACAAAACGGCAACTCGGGTACAGTCATTTATCTATATATCTGCACATCTGGGCAGTGTCTGTGTTGTCACTTAACGACTGCCTCAAACTTTTGTTTCCGTGGTTGTGAAGTGTTTTTAATAACATTGTGGTGGTTTTGAATCACGTGGTGGTGAGGTATTTTGAATTATGTGGTGGTGAGGTGTTTTAATATCACATGGTGGTGAGGTGTTTTGAATTACATGGTGGTGCGGTGTTTTGAATTACTTGGTGGTGAGGTGTTTTGAATTACGTGGTGGTGAGGTGTAATCGTCCCAAACTTCCAGTCTGCACCTACCCCTCCCCTATGTATGTGCTGAGGGGTTCTTTCTTGAAAAAAAAACATTCAACCTAAATCTTCAACCTAAATTGCCTATAAAAATGTAATATCACAAACACAACAAATACATTTGTGCCAAGTAATTGTTTGTATTATGATTGGTGAAAATCATGACAACACAGCAACTCAGGTACAGTCATTAGCCTCAGCTAAAATAATCCCGCTCCTCAGTATCGACGCTTGTGAGGTGAGCGCAGCGAGCCGAGCCAAGCTAGTATATATATATATACATACTGTATGCATACATACATGCATACATACATAAAATGCGATCCTCATATTAAAATATCTTTGTTACCTCCAATTTGTGCTCTTCATTGCTTATTTGTGTTATCAGCTGGCATTAACTCCCATATTCAGCAGCCCTAAAGATCCTTCCTCACCAGCCCATATGTGTTTTATACCAGCCCAAATTGGCCAATAAAATAGTACAGCCAAACCCAATTAATACGTCACTTCCCAAGTTTATCGCACAACAAATTTTAAAAAAATTCTTCCTTGAGTCAAGACTAACCCTATTCAATAATTCAACTTTTTTTTATTTCGTTATAGCGTTGCGTACAACTAATGATACTAAGAACATAACTTATTTTAGCTGCGACATGTATGTTGAATTAGCTTTGATAAAAAGCTTCTAAAAAATAATGAAATAAATAATTGCCTGCAGCCTGCATTTGGGCAGGTGTGCTTACAAATTCCTGGGCCGATTTTTAATCACAGTGCGTCACTGTGTTGGAGTCTACCTTAGGGCATGGTTCACTGCTGTTCCTGCCATTTCTGTTCCTCGCAATAACATTAACTTCCTACAAAATCTTGTCAAGTATGAGAAGGTGGTTTGGCCCATTTCAAAATTTAACTGTTCTAGGTTTGCTGGACATCTATGGTATTTCAATGAGGAGCTCATAGGTCTGGAATTCTTTGATTCAGATTTATCCATCAAAATAAGCAATGGTAAAGGCACTCAATGAAAGGGAAGGCATGGATAAACTTGAAAAGTGCATCCAGTTGAATATCAGGAGATCTGAAGTCATAGCAATTTGAGATTTTCTCACAAAGAACACAGTCGACCTCTTCGGATACCTTGAAATTCCAGCTGATTTTTCTGGATTCTGACCACGAGTCAGGGAACCTCAAAGAGGATTTCATGGAGGCACTACAGACAGCTGAACACTTAAGGGTGGTAAATAATAATACTGAAAGGTTTGTGGCCATTTTTGAGGAGTATTATGCCATCATAACAAAAAAGAAGAGAACAATTCCTCCTTCAAGTCGCGCAGACCCACAGAAGTCGCTTTCTCAGCCACACACGCTCAACAGCAAAAAAGGAAACTAGAACTCAGTTGAGAGCACATACCTCCGTCAAGCTGAACGGTTTACATTTTGTATCCCACCGATAAGCCGGATCTGCATCTGGACCTGAACCAAAATTGAATTAACTTGTTTGTGTCACACACACAACTCATCCACCAAGTTTCGTCCGAATCCGAACACAACTTTTTGAGATATCTTGCTATATATCGTTTTTGGCCCCATCTCTCAATGGTGAAGAATCACTTTTAAAATTCTCAGATCGGGATCCAGATCTTCACCAAAATCTAATCAATTTGTCCTTGTCACACACTCAAACTGTATAGCAAATTTCGTCCATAACTTTTTGAAATATCCTGCTCACAGACAGACAAACAGTGGTGATGGAGGTAAAAAGGGTTTACCAGAGTTTAGGTTTTGTTCGGCCTTGCTCAAATGATATTTCAATCATGCATGGAAGGAAGCCCCCCCCCCCCCTCACATTTAGAGGCCATTTTTCCTTTTTTGGGCACCGTGGTCCCCTTTTTGAAGCAATGTTTTACGGCCGGATGCCCTTCCTGCCGCCAACCCTGTTAGTCGCCTCTTGCGACACACAGGGAATTACCAGCAATTTGCCAACCTCGGAAGGATGACAGGCTGAGTCCACCCCCCTGGCGTTAATTCAGTGATCGACCAGGATTCAAACCCGGGATCCTAGGATCCCAATCCAGCACCCAAACCGCTAAGCCAACACCAGGCTATGGAAGGAAGCATGACAAAAAAATTGACTATAATGCATTCTCTATCCTTTTCTTGACATTCATCATTCCATTGTACATACACTCTGACATTTTCTTCATGAACAATGCAATGTGGGGATTTCTAAAGAGTGTGAGCACAGACTCCCTGATTTCACACACACTTTTGGGACAATTTTCAGGTTTCATTCACCTACAGTTGGAGCCTCTGAATACTGATGAAGTGTTCTTCAGAGCAATGTTATACTAATCAGACCATATCATGAATTGACAGTTTTGTTCAGCTGAAATGTATAAAACACGTATTTTGATCTAAGGAGTATTTCGCTATTGTGAGATCATTGAGTTGAGCTGCGTTGACACCAATACTCACACGGGGCAATGACAGTTAGATGTTAATGTTATAGGATCTGGGGCCTAATCCTCTAGATATATCGAAAATTGCAGTCGATATAAATATATTGCAGTGAGCAAATGATCCATACAGTCACCAAGTCATTCAGCGAACGATGGAAATATATCCTCGAATCAATGTAATTCCTCATTATTTTGGTTTCAATGTCTTTATACAAATAGCTGATCTACAAAACACTCCATGGTGCCCAGTGAAGGACACGCAAAGCGTCGACAACTTTTGGGCTGCGTATCAAACGGACAATGATGGCTTCCGCTTCGTTAATAAAAAGCAGTTGGGATAAAAGTCTGTTTCGGATCTGTTCCATGAAGACAGCAAAATATATTCTTTGAACATACTCTCTGCAAAACTGTCTCACTGACGGGGAATCTCATCAAACGGAGGCACACACCTCATTATTAATGCTGTAAAGAGAGCACATAATCACACTATCATTCAAGAAGTGTCTGTTTGACTTCTATGCACTTCTGAACCGCTGTGCAGAATGAGTTGAAAACTCGGGGTTGTAATCAGGGTGTGCACAGGAAGGCTTTAAGTGGTAAAAAAAAATAAAAATTCATAGTCCCCGGTGGTTCATGGTGGGGAGAGGAGGGGATGGGGGGAGGACCCCAATTCTCTCTTTACATATACTAGCAGGAACTCCCACCCTTCAGGTGGGACTACCCTTCTCAGCCCTCCTAAGGTGGGCAATGTGCTGTGGCACATTTTAGGAAATGCACTTTTTTTTTTTTAATAAATTTTATTTATCACAACATATCCTACTCCATGCGATCACATTTGAAGCTTACAATACACTGTTGTAACATCTATTGTGATGATGTTTTTGTTTGACACAAACCAAAACCGGTGCACCAATGCCCACCGATGGAATCATTTAATCATATATCATATTGAATTATTTTCATTCTTCTTTTTTTTTGTCTCTGGGCCGGAGTGCCCATCTAGGCCCACATTCGAAGACACAAAGAACGATGCTGGGAAAAACGGATACACCAATTGGTCAGTGCCACAACCTATCGACGAGTGAATAACAATGCTGGAAAAAATGGGCGCACCCAATTGGTTAGTGCCGTGATCAATCAACAACAACAACAACATGCATTTTAAGGCCATTTTCCCTGCTAGAGCGGGGGTTAGCCTTGCGGTCCCCATGACAATCTTCTCCATATTGCCCTATTTTCTGCATCTCTCCTTGTTAACCCCCTTGCCCGCATTTCTTCTTCCACCATCTTTAGCCAAGTCTTTCTCGGTCTTCCCCGTCCTCTACTTCCTTCTACATTAATTTCCATCACTCTTCTCAACCAGTCACTTTCATCCTTCCTCAACACATGACCAAACCATCTCAACCTGTTCCTCTTCACAGCATCAATCACAGGCAATATTCCCATCATCTTTCGCAATTCATCATTTGTCTTCCTCTTTCTCAACGATACTCCGCACATCCATCGAACCATTCGCATTTCCACCCTTTCCAGCCTTCGTTGCTGCTCTACGTTCATTACCCATGTCTCGCTCCCATAAATCATAACACTTCTCACACATGCAGCATACACCTTTCCCTTCAGCTTCAGCGACACTCTCCTCCTCATCAGCATGCCACTCAGTTCCCGAAACTTCTTCCATGCACATCTCACTCGAGCAACCGTTGCCGAGTCTGATCCACCTTCTCCATTCAGCATGTCTCCGAGGTAGCAAAATGTTTTCACACCTTCCAGCGTCATGCCGTCTCCAAGATCCAACTCAACATTTCCTCCATCTGCAGCGCCCTCTGTGCACACCTTACATTTGAATGTAGCTGCCACACTGGCAAATTACCCTCTCAGACCACTACATTTTTGATGAACCCACTCAGCGCACATTGTACATTGAATGGAGTTCACTCCGACACCCTTCCTGCACACAGCACACGGCCACTTCCCAGTTCTTTCCACCTCACCACATGCTTTACCAATCGACGAGTGAATATTGGCGACATAGCTACAGCCACACAAGCTGTATTTATTATAGTAGATTTGTATCATATATAGCACTGCTCTCGGTGGTATGTAGTATTACAAGTCATAACTGGAACAGCACTTTGTAGAGCGCATACTTCTGCCAGGCTGAACAGTTTATGTTTTGTATCCCACTGATAGGCCAGATCTGGATTTGGACCTGAACCAAAATCTAATCGATTTATTCTTGTCACCTAACCAACTCATCCCCCAAGTTTAGTCATAACTCGTCCACAACTTTTTTAAATGTCATGTTATATATCGCTTTTCGCCCGATCTCTCGATGGTGAAGAATCACTTAAAAAATTAAAAAATTATCGTATCCGAATACATATCCAGATCTTCATCAAAGTCGAATTGATTCGGTCTTGTCACACACCAAACCTGTCCACCAAGTTTCGTCCAAATCCGTCCATAACTTTTTGAGATATCGCGCTATATATCGGTTTAGCCCTATTACTCAATGGTGAAGAATGACTAAGAATTATACGAGACGGATCCGGATCTTCACCAAAATCTAATCCTCTCGTCCTTGTCAAATGCACTAACTCTCTGCCAAATTGCGTCCGAATCCGTCCACAACTTTTTGAGATATGTTGTTCACAGACAGACAGACAAGCTGACAGACAGGGGTGAAAACATAACCTCCATCCACCTTCGGTGGCAGAGGTAATAAAACACAACAATTCTGGGGGAATTATTCCATCCAGAAGGATGGATTCTTCACGACTTGGCACTAATTAGAGGTTGTAGTTGTTACTCAAATTGGAGTTATCGTGGAACAGTATTCGTGAAAGTAAGTGCGTGAGTGACGCAGCAACATTTAATGCAAGTCTCAGGAAGGCCTCGTTTTGGCAAAAATGTGCAAACCATATTTCACGATTCCAACTGAATTTGACCCGACATTATTAACTGTAATTTTTTGCTAAGCTCTTAATGAAATGTCATCTCACATAACCGATTGAATTAAGAATATGTTCATTTCTTTTTTTCCAACTTGTGTTGCATTCTCTCATCAGGATTACAATGCGTGTAGGCCTGTGATTTTAACGATTGCCAGTTTAATAAAGTCAGCATCATCAGTTATTCTTCAACAGCACTTCAGCGAGGCCATTTATGTGCAGTATTACGTATGTATTAGGTGGACGATGTTTCAGGGTAATTTTGAGAAAAGGAGATTTGATAAAAGTAATCGAAGTGGAAAGGATATGGAAGGTTGGAGGGTGTGAGGGTAGAAATGCAATAGGAGGTTTGGAGGAAATGGAAACAAGGGGAAAAGAGTGAAGGAGATCTGTATGGGGGCATGCGTGGGAGAGAAAGCGGTTGGAATTTCCACCTTCTTTACATAAACAATATGTAGATGGCCCAGTGGAATCATAAAATTAATGCATAATGCTTCCAGTGCTCAAGCTTTGGTTTCAGGCCCTTTGAGAAGATAATGAAACTGCTGGCAAACCATGAAGGCGATGATATCCACCTTCACATTGGAAGCACTCAAAGTCAGTGGTCCTTATCGGTGGCAAACATAAAGACATCTTGCACGCTGGCATTGGCTTCGGCAAATTCAGCATTCTGTGCAGCCAGTTTGGCCTGCTTTCTCCTAAACCCTTGCCTCTATAATTACTGCTTTATAGGCACAGGTTCCAGAATTCTCCCCAAAAAAACAAACATAGGCCGTGAGAGGTTTAACCTTGTATCAGGCACTCAGTGTGTGCTAATCGATGGTGGTAGGACTGGAAGAGGAGCCATGAGTAAAGGGTTAAATCAATTCTGTCTTGGAGGCTCTGAAGGAAGGGCACTTTTCACTTTCTGAACAAGAAACTCTGATGAATGTAAACAAATAATGGCGCCGGCAGAACTTAAGGCATGCCCTACTTCAACGGGCATGGCTTAACGGCGGGGGTTTAGTGGGAGTGGATGGAAAAGGGGCAGCTGAGGGAGTAGAGGGGAGGGGGGGGACTTCAAAAGCACACAGTGTTTGCTCAAATTGAAAGTTTCAAAACTTGGACCTAGGATCTCTCAATTTGAAAAACCTTGCCAGGCCACGTTATGAATATGTTCGAGTGAATTTGTGTGTGGTTTTCTTTGGTCAGGAAATGCGGTGACTGTGAACCAGGTATGTCTTTTCAGTGTAAAGTGATCAGCAAAGTTAAAGGAACCAAAAAAAAGCACAGAACAAGCCAACAGGGTGTTTGCTTATTAGTATGCGTCACCATGTTGAGCAAAGCACGAGCAACAACTTCAAAATTCATTTCCACTGTGCCCCGATATCAGAGATTTCCACGATCTTATGCGGCGGTGACCTAGACCATGGCAATCATCAGCTTAGCCTCCGCCTACAAAGCTCTCGATGTCAAACGGCGGACATATCCCCACACGGCCATGCCTGAGAGCCCCGACAGATGTTGTCGCTTAAAAAGGCAGCAAGGGCTTTTCTGCTTTGCCCAAAGCATTCGTCTGGCCTGGGGTGATAAGGGTGATGCAGCAACACGTGACGAAACAACTCCAGGTCAACATCCAGATTAACCAGCCCAGCTGCTGAGGAGAATGGTCACCTTTTCCACAGGGTTGGTGAGGCCACAGTGAATTACAGAGGAAATTCTTTGAGTTTTTCGATCTTACTTGAAGCCAACAACATTCCAACAGTTAAAAAAAAATTTCCCCTTTTGCCTGCCTTTTGGAATTTAATTTCTGTTTAAACAGGCAAGGAGTCAAGCATTCCATTGAAATGATCATACAACATCTGACCAAAGAAGAGAAGATGCCGAATGATGTAAGCCTTATTGCATCCAATGGATCCGCTCGGAACAGGCAATCAGGTCTGTCCGTCGTCTCACAGTGTGGCTTCATAAGGTACGCCAATGTGGCCCCATTCGGCATCGAGGGTTTGCTGTTTGCTTAAAGTGGGCCATGGCAAAACAATACGAATTACCAACAGAAACAAAAACTGATATATATATATATAAATATAAATAAACTGCCACAATATCACAATCTGAAACAACAATGAGGCTTTACAACTCTAGCAGGTATGCCAAGAGAGAAAATACCCTTGATTAGGTAATTATTGAAGATTTGCTGAACTTATCAAACAACCACACTCAAAAAAGAAGATCAACACAATCAGGAACAGAAATAAATACCATTTTCCTCTCTTTGTTGCACTTGCATTCGCCAATTTATCAGAGAAATCAAAATGCAACTGTTTCATAATGACCAAGGCCTATTAAAAAAAATCTCCTTTCATATGAAGCACGGTGCTGTGGGGTAGTGCTTGGCTGAGGGCATGGCTGCGTTGCTGATGCAATTCCTTCTGTAGGTCATGGCAGGACACCATGGGATCACTCTTCGCAAAGAAGAGCAGACACCATGTGATCACTCTTCGCAAAGAAGAGCAGAGCAGACACCATGGGATCTTTAACGTCCGCCAACTAATGCTGGCAGATGGAACACCCAGTTTAAGGTCCATCCAAAGGACAACACACACACTGATGAATCACCAGGCCTGTGCAACACCGGGATGACATTTTATAGCTGGGTCGAAATTCGAGGCCAGGGTAGACAGCTGAGAGGTGAGTGTGTGTACCTAGGTACTGTGTGTGAGATACATTGGATGTGAAATGCCAACAATTGTGAGCTACGTGTTCAGATGGGAGCAACTAACGGCCAAGCCTGTATGTTGTAACGCTTCTCCCATTGAAAAGCGATTAACATCATGTTCAAATCCTACAAGTGAAACACTCCCATGATACGAAGTTGCCTGATCTTTTATGAAAAGACTTAGGCCAACTACTGACAGTGTGAAGCAATATATTGATGGGCACATGACATATACCAAACAGTATAAGGTGTCTTTTCTGCACTAAAATTGTCATAACTTTTGCGAGTACAGCGTGGCCCCGTTATAACGCGGTCGTCGAGGTCCATAAAATGTCATCGCGAAAAAGCGGGTCGCGCTAAATCGGGGTTCAAGAAAATCAGCGTTCAAACTGACCCAATGTTGACCTAACATCCTAAAACAACAAATAAAAACATTCAAGAATATTAGCAATCATCATTTAGAGTTTATTTCTTAAAAAAGTGATCGAGTGTTCCTTGCTTGAACGTAGCATGTCGCTAGCTGCGAGCGAAATATAGAATGCTTGAAATATAGAATGCTTGAAATATAGAATGCTTGAAATATAGAATGCTTGAAATATAGAATGCTTGAAATATAGAATGCTTGAAATATAGAATGCTTGAAATATAGAATGCTTGAAATATAGAATGCTTGAAATATAGAATGCTTGAAATATAGAATGCTTGAAATATAGAATGCTTGAAATATAGAATGCTTGAAATATAGAATGCTTGAAATATAGAATGCTTGAAATATAGAATGCTTGAAATATAGAATGCTTGAAATATAGAATGCTTGAAATATAGAATGCTTGAAATATAGAATGCTTGAAATATAGAATGCTTGAAATATAGAATGCTTGAAATATAGAATGCTTGAAATATAGAATGCTTGAAATATAGAATGCTTGAAATATAGAATGCTTGAAATATAGAATGCTTGAAATATAGAATGCTTGAAATATAGAATGCTTGAAATATAGAATGCTTGAAATATAGAATGCTTGAAATATAGAATGCTTGAAATATAGAATGCTTGAAATATAGAATGCTTGAAATATAGAATGCTTGAAATATAGAATGCTTGAAATAAAGAATGCTTGAAATATAGAATGCTTGAAATATAGAATGCTTGAAATATAGAATGCTTGAAATATAGAATGCTTGAAATATAGAATGCTTGAAATATAGAATGCTTGAAATATAGAATGCTTGAAATATAGAATGCTTGAAATATAGAATGCTTGAAATAAAGAATGCTTGAAATATAGAATGCTTGAAATATAGAATGCTTGAAATATAGAATGCTTGAAATATAGAATGCTTGAAATATAGAATGCTTGAAATATAGAATGCTTGAAATATAGAATGCTTGAAATATAGAATGCTTGAAATATAGAATGCTTGAAATATAGAATGCTTGAAATATAGAATGCTTGAAATATAGAATGCTTGAAATAAAGAATGCTTGAAATATAGAATGCTTGAAATATAGAATGCTTGAAATATAGAATGCTTGAAATATAGAATGCTTGAAATATAGAATGCTTGAAATATAGAATGCTTGAAATATAGAATGCTTGAAATATAGAATGCTTGAAATATAGAATGCTTGAAATATAGAATGCTTGAAATATAGAATGCTTGAAATATAGAATGCTTGAAATATAGAATGCTTGAAATATAGAATGCTTGAAATATAGAATGCTTGAAATATAGAATGCTTGAAATATAGAATGCCACGACCAAATACAACAGAGTTGGAGGATTTTTATGTGGTCCACCTCCTGGGTCTCCAGCCAACAGAGGCTCGCCTCGAGGTGTTCAATGGCTTCAGACACTTTTGTGGGTGGGGGTGGAGGCTCTTCATTATCATCTTCTTGTGGCTCGAGAACCGGTACACTTGCCTCCGCCGGTGTTATAGTTACGTTACGGACGATCTCGGCGTCCGTCAGGTGCTCATTGTTGGGCATTCGTCGTCGGCAGAGTGCAACTGGTGTAGCTCTTCTTTGCTCCATTCAGACATCGGAAGGCCTTCTGAGCGAGCTTGAACGAACCACTCATACAGGGAGTCATCGAGGCTGACATATTTGGCTGTCTTCGGGCGTTGGCTTTTAGTCCTGCTTCTTCTTCAACTTCGCAAAGCGACGCACGTAACTTTTCTTCTTGAGATTTCCAGCCACGAAGTGTTGATTCCGGTCTCCCGAGGTCTCGTGCAACTTGAGTTTGACTTTTAGTCTTGATCGCGTCAAGTGCGTGAAGCTTATCTTTCACAGAAAAAGATTCTCTTTTTCTAGCAGTTTGTTCCATTTCCGGAAGAAGTTCCGGAAAAGGCAAAAAAAAAAAAAAGGGTCCAATGACTCATCGCGTTATATCCGAATTCGCGTTAAATCGGGGCGCGTAAAATCGGGGTTTCACTGTAATAAAAACAAAACAAACACAAAGCCTTACTTTGATTAACTTCCACCACTAAAGGAAGGAGAATCATAATGGCATTCTAGTAGCTTACAAGTTAGCAGATTCTGACTAATACAGTCCACTTGCAATTACAAGCAGAACACACAAATAGATGGCTTGGGAGGGGGGGGGGGGGGGGGGATGGGAAGGAGTGCGACAAAGGGGAGATGGGAGGGAGTGGGAAGGGGTAAGGTGAGAGGGTCAGGACGAGGGGGAAGCCAAGAGGGGGAAGTACAGGTAGAAAGCAGAATAAGATCGTGTTCAAGTGAGTTTCTTTTTTGTTTTTGTTTTTGAAGTGAGGGGGAATAGGATAGCATTGAAAATGAAAAGGCAGAAAGACCAACTTTAGAAAAAAAAAGGAAAAAAAAGCATGACAACAAAACCTCAAAGCTGAGTCAATTAAGTTCGGCTATCTGAGAAGGCCAATGCTGCGCAAAAAGATGAATGCAGCAAATATCAACAACAAGGTACGATTTATCATGCAGAATATTTTGATGAAAATAAAATCAGCAGACAGAGACGAAAATATAATTCATAAAAACACAACGGATCAGGTTCGGAAAACTCAACTTTGATTCAGGTGGAAGCCATAGAACCGCCCCAAAAGGTTTAACTCTTCAAACAAAAAACACCCAAAAACTAGAACGCCACTCAGTAGAGCGCATACTCCTGCCGTGGGTCAAGTTGGAATGGTACGATTTCACAAACGTTTGATGGAGTAATTCAGTGACAACACAAGACAATACAACACAAGACAGACACTGCACAGATATATATTTAGAATATATAGAAGATAACGTTTTTTAAAAAACAAGGCAATTTCACTTACATTTTCGGATTCAGCGTTCAATTCTATATATGTGAGTGTATTTTGAGGCATGTGTGACTTCAAATAAAATTGTAAGCCAGGAAAAAAGTTCGTTTCATTCCTTAGGGATACAACATGTAAAACTGGCCCAAACGTCAAAACAAAACTCGCTCATTTTAAGTCGTACAAGCTAATGCGACCACTCATTCTCCTGGGAACAATCCCGTGCACATGCTTGTCACACTTATAACTCACCTAAGTCTTTATAGCCGGCAAAGCCGGTGTTATGAATAAAAGCGTACGTATTACGTTGAAAAGCCAGATTATGCTGGATCCCTTGGCTTGAGAATTTCGAAGCCTTGACGCACCAAATCGCTCAATTGAGGCCGCCATCTTGCGGATGCGGAAGTATGCATAACAAATTGAAAAAGGTTCAATAGGAGTTTGTTTCACCCGCCTTTGTTTGATTCACATTCCTATGCACCTCTAATTTATAATTAAAATACTTTAAGACCAACCTCGGCCCACACGGGCCTGGTTATCTTAAACGAAAATCGTCACCAAACACCGGAACCAATGAGATTCGATCATGTGAAAAAATATTTCAAAAACCAAATCACTCAATGGAGGCCGCCATCTTCCGGATGCGGAAGTATGCATAAAAAATTGCGAAAAAGTTCAATAGGAGTTTGTTCCACCCGTCTTTTTTGGATTCACAATCCTATGCACCTCTAATTTGTAATTAAAATACTTCAAGACCAACCTCGTTCCCCGGGCCCACACTGGCCCTGGTTATCTTCAACGAAAATCGTCACCAATTACCGGAACCAATGAGATTGGAGCATTTGAAAAAATATTTCAAAAAAGCTTTTTACCACATTTCGCATGCTGAAAACGGCGTCAAATATTCTAAAATTGGCGAAGAATTATTTTTTAGAAATCTCGCGGCCGTAGTGCATAGTTTTTCACGGCCGGAAATATCCGAAGTTGAGACGGAATTCACCGAATTAATCAAGAAGGAAATTTTATAAATTTGAATCATCCAGAATGCAAATGGTGTCATTTTGAACTAGGTACGGTACCTACTACACCTACCTACTACCAACTACCTAACCTACTGATGCCATAGTGATGGGTAAAATAGTGGCAAGAGGCTTTGGCTTCGCCGGCTCATTGCGGCTTTGCAGTCGGGTACTCGTAAGTTCATCAAATACTGACACCGCGATTGAAATTCGCTGAGGTATAAAATGTTGATATCTCTTCTGAGGTTAAAAACAAACAAACAAAAAAAAAAAACAGTTTTAAAGCATGATACGTATCAAACGATACATTTTATGAAACGGGGAAACCGAATACACACTTTGGTGGTTTTAAAATGACAGAATGTCTTTATTAGAAAAAAAAAAAAGAGCCTTGAAGACGATGCTGCTAACAAAATACACCGCTCTAACGCATAACCACGAGTTTAAACTACATTTACAACAAATATGAAAACTATTTTCATATCACAATGTTAAATATAGAATATATAGAAGATAATGTTTAAAAAATGAGCCCTATCTTCCAATGGTAAACAATCCTTCAAAAAATTCCTGGATCCGGAATAATATCCTGAGCTTCACCAAAAACTAATCAATTCTTCCTTATCCCAAGGGCAATCATCCCACCAACTTTCATCCAAATCCGTTCAGAACTTTCCCAGATATCTTGTTCACAAACACACGAACACACACATGCACGCACACACACACACACACACACACACACACACACACACACACACACGGACACGATCGAATGCATTACTCCCTGGCGGGAGTAACAAGGTGATTAAATAAATACTCATAAACCAATAATAGCCGGAAAGCTGAGTTAAGAGTGTTCACAATTTAGTTGTCAAGTCTCGATTTTATAACGAATCAGATTTAGTAAAGAAACAAAACTGTCATTCTGATGCAATGACAAGCTGCGTTTCAGAATATGCTTTTGGATGGTGATGTAAAGCCGGCTATCCCTTGTGCACAGACATACGTTGGAGATATTAAAGTTGTATTTTTTGAAAAGAGAACTTTTGGCTCACGTTTCCACAGTGTGCGAGTGCCTCGGCCATATTCCCTACTTGAGGTTAGCGTAAGATTAGTGCGACCTGCAAGTGGAAGTGCTACGCAAGGTGTGGATATGACAGACACATAATGAGCCAAAATGCCTTCTTTACCTGTGCGATAATTACCTTGCCAATGTGATTACTAGATGGAAAATAATATATAAAATATTTTGAATTATTTAATGGTAAAGTTAATGATAAAGGTGATGCTGAC